>NC_056532.1:10973393-11050311 GCF_019175285.1 Sceloporus undulatus
TCCAAACCACGATGCTGTCGCTTTAGTTCTCAGCTGCAAGAGGTTACTCCCGCAGCAGTTCTGATACTGGGTTGTCATGGGGTGTTAATCTTGTCTCCCCACTTCCCGTCACTATTCCCAAGCAGGCTGTTTTAAAAAAATAGTATCATACCACCTCTGGAATTGTTTTAATAACAAATAAATAGCTCAAAAGGCACTCCAGGTAGGGCTTAGGATACTGTATGAAGGCACGGTTCGAGAAGCATGAAGGCCCCATTTGCGGAGATGCGCAAGTTGGAATGCTCCCAAACTTGTAGGTATCTGGTGTCCTTTACTAGCATGATCATGATGTGAATGGGGCTCCTGTGATATACTCCCTGGATTCCAGGCTTTTATTTTTGAAAAAGTAAGTCTCTAGCCATTGTAGATGCCAAGATATGGGACAAATTGTGCAGTCACTCTTTTGTCAAATTTTACTGCAAAAGACCAACTCCTACCTTTCAGGCACAAGGGAAGAAAGAGGGTGAGCATGGCAGGAAAGTAAGACCCCTTTTATGCTACCCAGTAGCATAGCAGGAGAAAACAGTTCATACCTGTAGGGACAAAGCATTTGTGCAAAGCCAGCTAACACCAAAAAGCCAAGGTAACTCCTGGAGATTAGCCACAGCAGCATCGCTTGCAGTTCCTTCTGCTTTGCTTCAACCTTCTGTCTAACAAGCCAGCAAATGACTCATTCCCAAATGTAAAGCTCCATTGGCAATTCAAAAAGGAAAAGAAAAATCACACCAAGGAGTTTGCAAGCTACTCTTACATTAGACAACCTGTGTCAGCATCTTCTTTAGTGGCCCTTTGTAGAATTTTCTCTTTTTTGTGGGATGAGGGTTGGGGGGGACAAAAAAAATGCATACGTGAGCTCATCCACCACAACGTTTTAATGGTCGCCATGGATAATTCTCTTTCTTGAAAAAGTGGTTCTTCATCCCTTGGTTTACACAGCTAAACCAGTTCTAACTATGGTGAAATAAGAAAATACAAAATATCCTTTAAAATACAGGACCTGGGAAATCTGTCTATTGATACCAAGTCATGCCACTGGGCCACCAATGGCATTACTTTTCTGTGATGGTGGGACTATGTGTTCCTGTGAGACAAGAAGCTGTCCTGATGGTAGGGTCTCCCATGACGGATAGGCTTTTGCAGAGGAGCCAGAATAAAAGTGCCAAGATGCTACCGGACAGCAATGGCAGTGGAGGGTAACATGGGTGGAGGATCTCTCAGAGACAATAGCAATGGCACCATAGCTAATGCTTGTTAGTACTGCACAGAAGGAAGCACTGTAAACACCTCGTGAATGTCTTTTACCATGAAACCCCTATGATGAGACAATCCAAAATGAAACAGAGATGGTGCCAGAAGATGAGACTCCCAGGTCGGATGGCACTCAGTAAACTACTGGTGTAGATCAGAGGCCACCTCTGAGTAGCAACATAGGTAATGACACAACTGGACTCAAGCCAACAGCAGATTCAACTGTTAGCATACTCAGAGATCATAGAATCATTGGAAGGGACCACAAGGGCCATCCAGTCCAACTCCCTTCAGCCATATAGGAACTCACAATCAAAGCACACCCAAGAGATGGCCATCCAGCCTCTGTTTAAAAACCTCCAAAGAAGGAGACTCCACCACTTTCCAAGGGAGTGTCTTCCACTGTCAAACAGCTCTTACTGTCAAGAAGTTCCTCTGAATGTTGAGGTGGAATCTTTTTTCTTGTAGCGTGCATCCATTGTTCTGTGTTCTAGTCTCTGGAAGCTTGCTCCATCCTCAATGTGACACCCCTTCAAATACTTAAATAGGGCTATCAGATCACCCCTTAACCGTCTCTTCTTCAGGCTAAACATACCCAAGCCTTGCCTCATATGGCATTGTTTCCAGACCCTTCACCATTTTGCTGGCCCCAGTGTGTTAACAAGATGTAAGAAAGTCTGAAGCTGCACAACACATATTTTAGGAACATAAATCAGGGGAAGGTAGACATAGTAAAACAAGAAATGGAATGTATAAGCATTGCAATATTTGGGATAAGTGTGCTACAGTGGACAAGAATATAACATTTTAAGTCACATAATTATAGTGTTTTACTCTGGAGGTGAAAATCTAAAAAGAAATAGGGTGGCATTAATAGTGAGGAGGGATGTAGCAAAAAGTAGTCAAAGGATATAATGCAAAGTGTAACCATAATGCAAGTTTAAGCTCCAACTACAGAGGGAGAAGACAAAGAAGAAATTGAAAGATCCTGTGCTGGAGTTCAGGAGGAAACAGATCACAAACAAAATAGGACTTCTTGTTAATCATAGGTAACTGGAACGCAAAAGTAGGAAACAGAGCAAAATCAAAAATTGTGGACTAGGATCACGAAATGAAGCAGGAAGTTGACTTACCGTACTTTTGTGAGGTCAACAGTTTGTTCATTGCAAACACACTCTTCAAGCAACCAAAGAGGCGACTCTATACATGGACTTCACCTGAAAGCCAATATAGAAATCACAGCAGTTAAGGACAGATGGGAAGCAAAAGTAAAAGGTGACAGAAATAAGGTAACAATCCTGAAAGCAACTACTGTATTCAGTAACTTGTGTATAGGGACAAGGATAACTACTATAATAATCAATCCTATAACATCCAAACAATGATTGGGCCAACCAAAATGCATAATTACATGTTGCAAGCTTTCGAAGTCACACTGGCTTCTTCATCAGGCAAACAGGAGAAAAAAATTGAAGATGTTAGTCATAGGCCTGCATTTTCTGTTTCTGGTTTAGAGAAATAGAAGGTGACAACAAAAGAGGAAAAATAAGAAACCTCTTCCACAAGATCTGAGAAATCAAAGGGAAATCAAAACCAAGAGCGGAGATGCTCTACAACCTGCAGGGGGAACACATTACATAAAATAAAAAGACAATGGAAACAATACACGATATAAATGAGATGAAAGGATGGCAGATTCATCCAAGGAAGAACCACTGAGGAAGAATCTAACATTTTAGAAAGTGATGTAGAAGTGGCACTGAGAGCACTTGGGGAAATAAATCACAAGGAACAGATGGCACACCAATAGAGCTGCAACCACTTTAATGGTTGTGTAGAAGAGGGACTTTAATCAGATATTGCTTGTCATGCAACCAGATATGACAAGCTTGTCCTACCTGGTGAAATTCCCTCTTCTACAAAACCATGAAAGGTACAGAAGTCCTCTCCAGTTTTCATTCTGGTCATCCTATAGCAAATGTAGTCTGCCGTTTTGGACTGCTGTCATTACATCATTGATGGATACGGCACCGTAAAAAAATAACACAGCCATTCTTGCTGCACAGTCTTACTCTTTTTACTCTCCTTGTGGAAAAGTCCAGCGATAGATCTTAAACAAGTGCATCCTCCAGGAGTCAAATGGAGTCGACATCTTAGTGAAAGGATTGCCCTTCAGCCCAAAAAAAAGATAACCATGTTATCGAATTGGACTGGATGGCTTCTTCGTCGGTTGCATTTCCAACACACAAAGCGAGGGAGGGACGCACGTCTCAGTTGTCAGACGGAGAGAATTTAGGAGAATTTCTCCAAACGGTCTGTGCATCCCAATTTTTCCTCGGAAAGAGGGAAGGGTCAAAGGTCACATAAAATGTCATTGAACCATTGTTCGCCAACGCTGAAGTCCTCATTGGACAGTTCCATTAATCAGAGGGCTATCAAGCCTACCGCTGGCTTTCTGCCTCCATTGTCCCTTTGCCGCCTATCATAGAAGAGATAAGATTATCAGCGACAAGCCAGGGCGCCCATTGAGTAGCGCGGAAGTGTAAGAATGGGATTTCGAGGGGGTTTCTTCTCTTTCTTTTTTTAAAATATATATTATTAGTGTATTTATCCTCCTGCCTCGGAGGATGAGCAGCTTCTTGTCTCGTCAAACCAGTCTCCTTTTCTTTCAAGAATCGGCTTTAGGAATCCAATTTGTCAAGCCGGACAATCATTTTAAGAATCCATTAAAAAAAATTTTTTTAAATCAAGCCTCGGTATCTTTATTTTTTAAAATAAAATAAAATAAAAACCAGCGGGTTTTCAAATGGTGGCTCAGAAGGGATTTGGAAATAGGGCGAGGAGCCTACATCAATTAATCTTCAGAGAGCCGGGGCTTTGTGGAGATGAAGTGTCAAAAGGCTAGTTGCTGGGTTTTAGGAGATGGAGAATATCGATGTTTTTTCCCTCAATTTCTCCCTCTTTTTTTTTTGTTCTCTCACCCTCCAATGGAGCAAAAACCGTAAAGGGATAGTCGCCTCAGCTGATGTGTCACCAAGATAAACGGAGGCTAATAATGGGCGCCCGTGACTTTGGGCGGGGATTTAACTGGCGGTGGCAAAGAGTCTGAGGTGAGTTTCTTCCCTGCGCTAGAAGAGAGAACAGAAGACAAGTAAAGAGTTATTTGGCACTGTGACCGCAATGCTGCTCTGCAGACTGTGAAGTGGGCAGGTTGTGCTTTCGGCTTTCCTCTAAGATCAACTCACAATTACGACACTGAATTTGTGCTTCGCCTTTTCATTAAAGCCATTGATCGGGATTAACTATCGCTTATACCGATTCATTATAGTTCTCTCGGATGCAACTCTGAGCCTGGATGCCCAGGTTTCAGCAGTGGCCAGGAGTGCGTTTGCACAGTTAGAACTAGTGCACCAGTTTCTTGGGACATCAGATCTGACTACGGGGATACATGCCTTAGAATTATAGAATCATAGAGTTGGACGATACCACAAAGGTCATCCAGTCCACCCCCCATTCTGCCATGCAGGAACTCACAATCAAAGCACTCCCAATGGATGGCCACCCAGCCTCTGCCTAAAGACCTCCAAAGGAGGAGATTCCACTGCTCTCCAAGGGAGTGTGTTCCACTGTCAGTTCTTATTGTCAAGACGCTCCTCCTAATGTTTAAGTGGAATTTCTTTTCCTGTAGTTTGAATCCACTGCTCCATTTCCTATTCCCTGGAGCAGCAGAAAAGAAGCTTGCTCCGTCCTCAACATGACATTCCTTCAAATACCTAAATAGGGCTATCATATCACCTCTTAAACATCTCTTCTCCAGGCTAAACATCCCCAGCTACCTAAGTTTCTCCTCATAAGGCATGGTTTCCAGACCCTTCACCATTTTGGTCACTCTCCTCTGGACATGCCTTGATTTGGTTTGGACTACTCTACCTGGGCCTACCTTTGATGACTGTTTGGAAACTTCAGCAGGTCTGGAAATGCTGACTGGGGCCAGTTATAGTGAGCATATAACTCCCTTGTTAAAACAACTTCACTGGCCAAACTTCACAAGTCCAAAAAAATACAAAATCAAGTTGTATCTTACTCCCACCCACACGCCATTTCAGTAAAAGCCACAACTGCAAAAGGGAAGGAAAGGGAAGGGAGGTCTGGAATATTTCCAAGAAACCAACCCCCCACAAAATCATAAATAATAAATAAACGGCAGAAACGAGAGCGACACCAAGGGTGTCCCTTCATTTGTGTCTTGAACCTTTCCTCCCTTGTTTCCCTACTGCATTTCATAAGGTGCCAAAGTGCATGAATCTCAGCTGCAGAAAAATTGCACAGTGCGCTTCCATTCCACATACACACACACACACCTAACTAACCCCCCACCAACACCACCTGGCCTCCCTCTTGCCAATTGCTCATGTTGCAACCACTTAACCAGAATATCCTTGAGATATCTTGTTAGCTCAGTTACGGGAGGAAGAAAGAACCTGCCGAAGAAAAGCTCGCTTGCAGATTCCCAGGCTACTTTATGAAACCTGACAATCCAACTATCTCTATTACATACCTTTTTGTTTAGCCGCTGTATACACAGAATAGGCTGGAGGCACATAGGAAGAACAGGTGGGAGAGACAAAAAAGATGCTTTGTCAGAATGTCAGGCCTGAGAAGAGGATGGGAACGAAGCCTTTGGCGGTGGGAAGAGCTGGCCTTTGAGCTCACCTTACAAAATGAAGACTTAGGTACATGGCATGTTTATGACTGAGTGCATTGGCAAAAGTCTTGCTGGCTCATGGGTGGTAGACAATAAATTGTTCTTGTTCTTGTTGTTTCCCACATGGTGGCCCAAAGAGGGACTTAGGATGTATTGCAGGGTTTTCCTGTCAAGATTTCACCAGAGGAGAGTTGCCTTTGCTTTCTTCTTTTATGATCACAATGTGACTGAACCATTTGAGCGCTAAACTACTGGGTTTGATTCCCAGTTTCAGCCATGAAACCCACTGAGTGACCATTGGGCAAGTCACACATTTTCAGCCTTAGGGAAAGTCAATGGCAAACCTCCTCTGAACAAATCTTGCCAAGAAAATCTCATGATAGGTTGCCTTGTTGTTGTTCTTGTTATCCACCCTTGAGTCGATCTTGACCCATGGCGACCCTGTAGATGAGACATCTCCAAGACTCCCTCCCTATCTATCCTCTGCTATTGCATATTCATACCTGTAACCTTCTTAACTATTTCCATCCATCTAGCATTAGGCCTTCCTCTCTTTCTGCTTCCCTCTACTTTTTCTAGCATTATTGTTTTTCCAGCGAGTCGTGCCTCTTCATGATGTGTCCAAAGTATGGTAGCCTCAGTCTTGTTATCTTGGCTTCCAGAGAAATTTCAAGTTTGATCTGCTCTAGGACTCTTTTGTTTGACTTCTTGGCTGTCCATGATAACCTCAGCACGACATCTAAAATAAATTAAATTCTCTTCCTATCCTCTTTCTTAACTATCCAGCTCTCGCATCCATACATGATAATAGGGAATACAGTGACTTGAATGATTCTAACTTTCGTGCTCAGTTGTATGTCTTTACATTTTAGGATATTGTCTAAGTTGGAAATGATTTGAAGGCACATAACAGACACACGCATAATAGTTTAACATCAATCAGAACCCTGTGCACAGGAAAGTTTTTGCAAAATCCATTAGGCCCCTAAAGCTTTAATGTAAGAACATGTTTTTACTAAGAGCCTACAGAGCAGCACTATTGGTGCCAATTGGGTCTCTTAGGGGAGAGTGTCCTATAACAAAGCAGAGAGGCACCAGAACTAGAGTTGCCAGTTAAGGATCACCCAAGGCCCTAAGTTTCTGGGCTGCAACCCAAGATATTTTTATTCTATTTTTATTCATTTATATGCTAAAGTAAGAAGAGCACAGAAGGTGAAAGTGGGAGGAGGAGAAAAAAACTGACATTTTAAAAGCAGTTGAAAAAGTGGGACAGAAGAGGATCAGTCAGGACTGTAACTGACAAATGGGGGACGTGAAGTCGAAGGCTTTCATGGACGGCATCCATAGTTTTTTGTGGGTTTTTCAGGCTATGTGGCCATGTTCTAGAAGAGTTTATCCTTGACGTTTCTCCAGCATCTGTGGCTGGAATCTTCACGCCTGAAAACCCCACAAAAAACTATAAATGAGGGATGGTTGGAAAGTATGAGTCTGTGATTATCTAGGTGAATTTTCTAGAAGATAAAGCCACGGTTAAAAACGGACAGCAACCAAAAAGAAAGAAAGAAAGAGGCAAGATGTAGAAAAGTCCTGATGGAATGTGACTGGTTGGGAGTCCTGGGATTGGAAAGCAGAGAAATGGGAAGCGACCGGCGATGCAACCGGACAATGAGAAAAGCATTTGTGATTTTTTGCCATGAAAACGAGCAGTTAAAGATCATTGGAATGGACAAGGCAATCTTCCAACAGGGCAGAGCTGTGTGATTGCCTCCAATGTGATGGAAGCAAGCAGAAAAACAAGGGGGCGTCTAATAGCATCCAATTTCCAATAACTAGCTTAGACGCCAAGCTTGCTGGGGGGCAAGGATTCCTCCCTCCTTCCCTCTGGGTTTAGTCAGCTGTGCCAGAAATACAAAAAGCTTCTTGATTTAAATTGAATTAACTCGGCTCAGGACAGGCAACAGATTATTGTTCAGTGTGCCTAACAAACTTGGGGAATTCACTCCCATCAGATTCAGTGTTGGACACTGCAGTGGAAGCCCTTGGTTAAAAAGGTCATGAAGGATAGGACCATCAACCATGTATTAGCATTCAGGATGACTTAGTGGAACCTCCATGGACAGGGGCAGAGTTGAGAAAGAGGGGTGGTTGTTCCTTTCTTATATGCATCCAGGCTAGAGGTATGTGGCTGGCCACCTTGAAACAGAAATAGAAGGACGAACGTCCAATCCAGCCAGGAAACTCTGCTGTTCCTAAGAATCTGTAGCAATCTCAGACCTTGAAAAACTTTCTTTTGGGGGGCTACGACTCCCAGTGGCAATGCTGGCTGTGCATTTTGGAAGTTTTAGCCCTCCCCAGCCCCTGGTACACTTCTAGGCTGCATCTGCACTTCAGAAATTATCCAGGATGGTACCACTTCAACTGTCCTGGCTCCATCTTATGGAATCCTGGGGTTTGTAGTTTGTTGTGGCACCACAGCTCTCTGACAGAGAAGGCTAAATGATTCACAAAACCACAGTTCCTCAAATTAAGTAGCACTGGGCCATGGCAGTTAAAGTGGTGTCAAGATGGATTATTTCTGCAGGGAGGATGCAGCTCTAAGCTCTGGGCTATGTTGGCTGTAAGCCTCCACAAATGAGACTCACAACAAAGTGTGAAGAGTAAAATCTGGAGAGAGCTCCCATACCTTGGTTGTACAACACTATAAGCTGTAAGAGGCTCAGATAGGCCGATTCTCTCCCTCTTTCGAAGCAAACACTCATGTACACACTTTTGTAGCTTCTGACTGAAACGCAACATTCATGGCTCCAGGAGCAGGCTCAGTCTTCTATGAGGTGTAACATTTAAAAATACCTTTCTATTTTATCAGTGGTTCTGTTTAGCTTCCTGACAACACTCATTCACCTGCGGTTGCAATACACAACAATGATGTTCCCCTCTGTGCAACCTGAACATACCAGGGACATACCTTTCAACATTACACAGATGAAAACCAGGGCATGTGTGGCCAAGCAAGCATGTGGTCAAGATGGTAAAAGTTATTAATGAGGAAGAACACACAAGCTTGAAGAGGCTGGAGCAGTTTGCATTTGCCTGAGCCTACTGGGAAGGGCAAGAGTCTGCCTCCTCTTTTCCACTCCTCCTCCTGAGTTAATTGAATACAAACTCCTTTTGTACTTTGAAGTCCAGAGTATCCCAGCACCTCAGTCAATGATGTAAGAATTTTACCTTTGGTTACAGGTTCATAGCCAGATGCTTCTCTGGTCCATGCTCTCACCAGGAACGAATGTGCAGGGAGGGTTACAGCAACTCTACAACTGGAATCGGGGAATGTCCTGCTGTGATGTATTTCTTCTTGCAGTACTACTATGCTATGCTGGACCATACAGGATTGCAGCCACTGAGTGGGCATCGCTTCTTTGAGGAAGTTCCCCCATCCTATTAAAAGGACATGGAAATATTTATGAAAACATTTACCGCCTGTGATAATCAGAATCCAGCTAGACTGAAAATCTTGTTTATCAGCAGGATGTGCCTCTGCGCACGCACAGCGCAACCTGGCTGCCTTTCTTTCCAACTGTCTTCAGATCTCTGATCAAAATCTTGCCCAGCTCCTGCCTTAAGGGCTGCTTCATATACGAAGGAAATGAACAGGTGGATGCTGCATGGGTCTACTATCTTCTTCAGAATGTAAAAACAAAATACTTGACTTTTTAGCCCCCCCCCCCTTTTCTAACATAAGAATGTAAAGAAGAAATCTAAGAGACAACTTACGCATCTAGATGCATGATCCATGCATGCAGTAAAAACAGAATTAAAAATGGTAAATACGCCTCTTGCTGTATTAAAACCAGAGGATGGCATATATTACATTAGACTGAGGATGAACAAGCCAAAGTACCATATCTACTCAGGGGAATGTCATCACAGGACATAATCACGTCACCCACAATATCAGAGGTACCTTCACTTGCTTATCACTAATGTTTTATCTAGTATCTCCATGTTCTGGAATGCCTTTTCCATATCTGAGATGCTTGGTGGAGAGCCACTGCTAAAGAGAAGGGAAAATACCACACAAGATGGACAAATAGCCTGCCCTGGTATTAGGAAGTGCCATAAATGGACTCCTAAAAGCTTTCCCAGCTCTCTTGTCTGGTCCTTTTGTCCTCTTCCATGCCTTTCCCTCCCAGCACCACCCTTTTAAAATCCGGATAGAACCTCCAGTGGTGAAAAGGGATGCTTTAAAAGCAAATGGGTATAAAGAAAGGAGGATGTGTTTCTTTTAAAAGAATAACAAGGAGTCCCCATCTGAAGTATACTTGCAGCAAGTATATTGTGCATTTCGGCTGGCCGATAAAGGTATCACTGTTTGGTGGGTTTTTGTTTGAATCCCCATCTTATGGTTTGCAAACC
This sequence comes from Sceloporus undulatus, assembly GCF_019175285.1. Lineage (NCBI taxonomy): Eukaryota > Metazoa > Chordata > Lepidosauria > Squamata > Phrynosomatidae > Sceloporus > Sceloporus undulatus. The sequence continues at coordinate 10,983,799 of NC_056532.1, forward strand.
GTCGTCACAACCAGCAGAGAGTGAAATTCAGCAGACTTCACCAGTGACAGAGGGCTTTCAGGAATATATCCTGCCTTGTCTATCCTTCTTAAGAGTTTGTGTGTCGAATTTATACAAAGGAGTGGTTTGTACATGTACATACATGTCCAGCACACTGTCAATGGCTGCTAACTAACCCTTCAAATCTCTTAAGACAGGGGATTCACTGACCTCAGCCTTGTGTCATCTGTTTCTTATTATTTATTATTTCCATCACATTAGAAATATTATAGTCAGCCAGTGTGTTAAATCTGCAAAGTAAAAGGTCACCCTTGTATCTCCACCCAGTTAAAGTACTAGTAATCTGTGAATCCCAAACCTGAATTCTTATTTAAGAATGGGCAAAATAACATAAGTCCTGATCTGGCAAGGTATGCTTTCTGTTCTTAAGCCTAGATGGGAAAGCACTCGGAGAAGTTGGGTTTTGGTGTTAAATTCCAAGAAGCCATGGGTGATTCTGAACATTGTAGCCCAATAAAGCAACTTGTCTAGCCTCTGATCCAGACCAGAGATTGACAGCGGCCATTTAGAAGCCTTTAGGAAGCCAGTCTGCAAGCGCTGGCCTGCAAGACATAGAATCATAAGATCTTGGAGTTGGAAGGGACCAGAAAGGCCATCTATTCCAAGTCAGGCATGCATGAATACACAACGGAAGAACTCGTGAAAGATGCCCATCCAATCTCTGTTTAAAGATCTCCAAAAATGGAGAATCCATCACTCCCCAAGGCAATCTGTTCAACAGTACTTATAGTCACCAACCTCCAAGTTCACTATTTCACTGGGGAAAGAATTCTTCAGCAACTGGGATTCAGGCAGCAGGGTGTAAACACATAGTGTGTCAGTCACTCATTGTCTGTGTCAATCTCCGTGCCATCCCGCATTACCCTGTGCCACCAGTCAGGGCACCTCTACCAAAGAGGGCAGGAAGGAGCAATGTAAATTTCTCTACTAAGTCAGCTCTCTGACACCAAGAGGAGGAGGATGTCACTGCTGCAGATCATTCCTTCACCCTACTGCCTGGCTTTTCCGGGTCTGGCTGGACAGATGGAGGTACAAGGAACTGGTAGGGCAGGGCACTCCACTGCTTCACCCAACCATTTGCCTGGGTCTTCCCAGGTGTGGCCTTGGCACAGCAGGAGATAGTGAAAGTTGGAGCAGTCCATTGCCACTGCTGCCATCCTGCACCTAGTGGCATCAACCCTAGTAGGGCCACTATCCAGGGAAACACTGTCTCTTCTCTTGGAGGTTTCATTCTGAACAATTGTAGTTTATGGCTTCTGGAAGACTGATATGCCACCATCTGTTTAGGCCCCCTTCTGAGAAATAATCTGTGGATGGAGTTAACGCTAATGGTGGGAAGAGCCAGAATCAAAAAGGGGAAGGAGTATTTCATAGAAGTATTTAATAGAATCGTAGAATTGGAAGAGATCCCAAGGGCCATCCAGTCCAACCCCCTGCCATGGAGGAAATCACAATCAAAGCATCCCTGACAGATAGCACCCCCAGCCTCTGTTTAAAGGACAACCCTTTCTTTCTTTCTCTTTCTCTCTCCCTTCTTCCCTCTAAGAAAAGCTCAGCTTGCTTTTGCCAGAAGTCTGAACTAGCTCAAGTGCCACCTAAAATTAAGGCAAGGGCCACATGCAGCCCTGGAGATGCTGTTCCCCATTTCTTCAGACATAAGCTGCATCAGATCCAGCATCCTCCTTTCCCTCCAGATGCCACTAAATGCCCTCCAGCAGCAGGCAGTGATGAGGTGGACTCCCATCACTAGTCCCAGTTTCTGCCAACCTAGCAGTTTGAAAGCATGCAAATGCAAGTAGATAAATAGGTACCACTTTGGTGGGAAGATAACAATGTTCTGTGCAGTCATGCTGGCCATATGACCCACAGAATGTCTCTGACAATGCTGGCTCTTCATCTTAGTAACAGAGATGAGCTCCATCCCCTACAGCCGGACATGGCAACAGGGAATACCTTTACCTTTCGCAAGTAAAATCAATTGTTTGGCCTTTCCTAGAGCATGGAAAACCTGCTCCTTTTTGAATGACAACTCATCATAGTCCCACCAAAAACAATTAATTCAAACTCTGTACTCCTCCCAAACAACTTGTACTGTGGCATACTTTTGGTTTCCAAATCTCAGGGCCTAAACCCTGTTCTCAAGGCATGGGGGAATCTCAGGGCAAGAGCACTGCCTTGGAAAGTGTGTGTGTGTGTGTGTGTGTGTGTGTGTGTGTTTTCCTCAGTTTCTACACTTGGCCTTTTCTTTGACTAGCATACTCTGTACAAGTGTAATGACTAATGTATCATGCTTCCTGACATCAACAAGGGTTGCTTCTTATAACATCCTCAGGATGTCACAAGGGTTTGTCCTTACGTCTCAGGTTTGGGCACTGAAATCTTAGGACCCATGATAATCCTGACCGGGCAACTAGCCTTTCTTACCAGCCTTTCCTTGGAAGGAAATCTTAGTTCCAAGAGATCAGAAAGGATTTTGACTTGTTTTGATTCAGTGAATATACTGTCCCTTTGGGAACTTCGTTGAGGATTTTCAAAAGCTTCTTGTGACACCATGTTGCATTGTGCTGTGGGCAACAGTGGGTTGTGTGGCGAGGAAGTGAAGGAAAAACAAAAGGTTAGTGTTCAAGTTTTGGAAGGCATGCACAAAGTAGGCCATGGAGCCCAACCAACTTGATTTACCCAATGTGCTTTAAACTGCAATGTTAATATATCCAGGAGCATCATTGCCATCATTCCTGTTGTGGCCGGTGGAGGATGCGCACAGCGCCTGTGGAGCAATAACAGGCCAAGATGAAAATCTTTTCTTAATTATCATGGAAATTTCAGGGACCCTGTCATTCCACTTCATAGCGTGTCTCGCCTCTCTTCCCATTCTTCATCCATTCTATTACCTTTATAATATTCTGTCTGGCTAGGTTGATGGATTGATAAAGGATCAGCTAGTCAAGGAAATCTGGGCTCGCCACTGTGCCCAACTTCTCTATCTTTTTAAATATTTCAGTCGCTGGGAGATCTTTATTTCCCATTTCGATTTCCTGTAGTACACTAAATTTATCTTAGTCACTCCGTCAAGTTCTCCTCCCGCTCCTCTCCTCCTCCTTTATCTCCTCTTTCCCCCCCTCCTGTACAACCAAAAAACACCTACATTATCTCTGCTGTCGATAAACCCAACTGGTGGTAATCCACAGATTATTCTGATAGGAAAGCATTCAAGGCAAAGGAAAAACTTTGAAGCGGAGGACTTGTCATGGTCTCTGAGCACAGCGCCTAAGGCCTAGCAGCACCTGCTCACTTCAAAGAGGGTTTTTAAAAAATTGGCCACCAATTGACAAACATAGAATTCCATGCTGGCTGAGAGATTCGGGTGTTTGGGTCCAAATAATAATAACAACAATAATGATAATAATATGTCCAGGCTCTGGATTTGACAGGATTTCATTTGCACTGCAGAACTGGAGCAATTTGACACTGCTTTAACTGCCATGGCTCAATGCTCAATGCTACTGAATCCTGGGATCTGTCGTTTTACAGGGCATGCTTATCAAATTTGCAGATGACACCAAATTAGGAGTACTGTAGTAACTAATACCCCAGAGGGCAGGATCAAAATTCAAAATGACCTGAATAGATTAGAAAGCTGGGCCAAAACTCACAAAATGGACTTCAACAGGGAGAAATGTAAGGTACTGCGCTTAGGGAGAAAAAACGAAATGCATAGATATAGGATGGGGGACACCTGGCTTAAAGAGACTATGTGTGAAAGGGATCTAGGAGCCCTAGTAGACCACAAGTTGAACATGAGTTAATAGTGTGCTGCGGCAGCTAAAAAGGCCATTGCTATTTTAGGTTGCATCAATAGAAGTATAGTGTCTAGATCTCAGAACATCAGGGAAGAATTTGCTACTTCCTCAGATGCATTCAGTGAGTGAAGGGTTAGTGATGGAGAGATGGATCACGCCATTTCTCCTCCAACAGCCAACTGGTTCCTGCAGCAGCTGCAGAGAAAATAAAACCTTTCCCTTCACAACCAGCGCACAACTGCATCAAGCCATCCTCCCTTGCCCCACAAAATGAAGAACTCAACTTTTTAAATCCACCAAAGAGCTTGTGTTCCCATGTTCGGGAAGAGAAGGGCCTTTTCATTGTAGCCAGCCCAGAGACAGACTAGTTAGCAGCAACAACAATTGTAGAGCTTTACTCTCTTATTTACGAGTTGTGCAAAACCCTATATTTTCTGTCTCTGTTATATTTTGCACCTTATTGTATTTCATTGCATTTAATTGTGGTTGGCCACCTATACAGTGTCTAAACCATAGAAGGATGAGATATGTATTTATTGTAAATACTACTCCCAGAAGACTAAATAACCCCTTCTTTGTTGTCCTTCCACCCCCTTTTTATCCTGACAGGCTTTTACAACAGAAGGCTTTCAAGGGTGCTGTTTTGTTTTCATTGCTTTTTATCATGTTAGTGCATTTTAAAAAAAATATTGTCTTGCAAATAGCTTAATTCTGTTTCAACATTCACCTTCTGTGTGTGTTTTAGCTGTATTGCCCTCTGCAGATTTTTCCCCACAAGTGGACTCAAGCTAGCACAAAAGTTGTGTGTGAGAGACAGTATATGTATACATGTGTGTTTATGGTCAGAGAATCTGGCTGCTTTTCAGCCAAGCCCCTCTATAAAACAAGCCCTCTCCTTCTGATTCCTTCCAACCCCTTTTGCCATTCAGGGGCGATGAGATACCATCCATGACACGGAAAGATAATTTCTCATTTTGCATCAAATTACCGTTTTGAGAGATGACTAATGCAATCTCTTCCCTAGGAGTTTCTGAGCCAAGCTTTGCCCTTGAACACGGTTTGAGGAAGGTTTGTGTGCAGCAAAAGCTACAACCCTCTGGATCAATTGCATCATATATTTTCCCTCACTGGCCTCACTGTATTTGGTGCTTTTAAGGGGAGGAACTGACAATAAAATAAGCTAGCACCTGAATTCAGAAGAAAAAGAAATACCTATTGATTTTGTATGTATGCACAGCCAGCGTGGCATAATGGTTTGGTTGCTGGACTATGACTCTGGAGACCAGAGTTCAGTTCCCAGCTCAGCTATGAAACCCACTGGGTGACCTTGTGAAAGTCACACTCTCTCAGCCTCAGGAGAAGGCAATGGCAAATCTCTTCTGAACAAATCTTGCCAAGAAAACCCCATGATAGGGTCTCCTTAGAGTCACCATCAGTCAGAAATGGCTTGAAAGCACACAACAGCAATAAGAAAGAAAAAAAGTGGTTGAAAGGGAGAACGTCTATGGCATTGTATTGTGCAGAACATGGCCACTCCTCCCATTAGGCAGAGTGAGGCTGCTATTCTAGGAGGCAAGTGTGACATAGGACAGGATCAAAATTCAAAATGACCTGAATAGACTAGAAAGCTGGGCCAAAACTAACAAAATGAAATTCAACAGGGAGAAATGTAAAGTACTGCACTTAGGGCAGAAAAATGAAATGTACAGATATAGGATAGAGGACACCTGGCTGAAGGAAACTATGTGTGATAGGGATCTAGGAGTCCAAATAGGCCTCAAGTTCAACATGAGTGAACAGTGCAATGCGGCAGCTAAAAAGGCCAATGCAATTTGAAGCTGCATCAATAGAAGTATAGTGTCTAGATCAAGAGAAGTAATAGTGCCACTGTATTCTGCTTTGGTCAGGCCCCACCTGGAATATTGTGGTTCTGGGCACCACAATTCAAAAAGGACATTGAGAAACTGGAGTGTGGACAAAGGAGGGTGACTAAAATGGTGAAGGGTCTGGAAACCATGTGCTATGAGGAACGCCTTAGGGAGCTGGGGATGTTTAGCCAGGAAAAAAAGAAGGTTAAGAGGCAATATGACAGCCCTGTTTAAATATTTGAAGGGATGTCATATTGAGGAGGGAGGAAGCTTGTTTTCTGCTGCTCCAGAGACTAGGATCCGGAGCAATGGATGCAAGCTACAGGAAAAGAGATTCTACCTCAACATTAGGAGGAACTTCCTGACAGTGAGGGCTGTTCGACAGTGGAACACACTCCCACGGAGTGTAGTGGAGTCTCCTTCTTTGGAGGTCTTTAAGCAGAGGCTAGATGGCCATCTGTCAGGGATGCTTTGATTGAGAGTTGCTGCATGGCAGGGGTTGGACTGGATGGCCATTGTGGTCTCTACAATTCTGTACCTTCCAACTGTCACAGTATTGTGGGGACAGTCCCAAATAAACCTCTGTCATCCCACTTTTTCAACTGTTTTAAAAATTTCTCAGTTTCTTTCTCTTCCTCCCCTTTCCCCCTTTGTTCTCCGCTTATTTGAATTGCTGCAAACTGATGATGCATCTACACTACAGAAATAATGTAGTCTGACATCGCTTTACATGCTGTAAAGGATATTGCTTTAAGTGCCTCCCCTAGTGGGTTCATTTCTCACCAAGTCACTTGCCCTCTCCTGTTTCACTGTTTGGGTCTATAGTTCCCATGAAGCGCCTTGCTAGCATGGCCAAGGAAGCTGGACAAATCCTAGGACTTATTGTTCAGAGACGTAACTTCCCCAAGTGCTGATCCCATGGGATTGTCTCTCTTTTTCTCAAGGTCTGCCATGACATGACACCCAATGTTCCCAGATATGGCTGACACTTACGTTTTTCTCCTTGAGTTTTTAAGCAGAGGTCAAGAACGGAGGAACGTGTTTCTCCCATCACCGGATTACAGAAATGTTGAAATAGACTTCTGCCCTGTCGGATGGAAAAGAAATCCTAGCTGTCAGTCCTAATATCATCACGATCCACAGCAGCTGGCTGGGGAGCAAAAATTATTAATAACAATAATATTAAAAAAAACCTGTGGCAGAATAAAGTTGTCTTGTTATTTCCATTTTCATATCAATGCTCCCTCCTGGGTACCAACCGTATTGCTATTTCTCTCCAGATACTCTAGCCTGCAAAAAGTATGAGAAGAGTACCCTCTGCTGGTATAAATTCTAAAATATCAAACATGGACAAACCAGGTGAATTATTGGAAAAGCTGCTAGTTCAACTGCAGCTCCTCAAATCCTCCAGCTAGTAAAGCCATATATTGTAGTGCCTCCAAAAAGCAACTTTTCCAAATGATTCTGAGAGCTATAGACCCCAAAAGTAATTTTCCAAGCAGATGTGTCAGATGTGTTATGGGTGAGCTGACCATGCATGAAGCCAGGAGGGCTCAGGTGAGGAAGCTGTGGTCTTCCAGATGTTTGACTTCACCTCCCATCAGCCCCATGTGCAATTATCAGATGAAATGGGAGCTGCAGTCCAACAACTTCTGAAAGATCATGACTTTCTTCCCTCTACTAATAGGTTTTCCCTTTTCATTGGGGCTTGCACAAAACATTTATCTGCCTAGGACAGAGCGGAAAACACACCCAGCTCCCAAATCAAAGTACACAGCATCTAGTCCTGACACATTACTTTAGAATTTGGGGCAAAAATCCCACAACTACATACTGTACATCTCCCTGACAGTAAAAATACAGTAACAAGTCAAGTAATTGTTTGGCTTTCCTTTCACGACAACCAAAAACAGCTGCCAGTTAACTTTGGACGATATCACACGACTGAAATTGGAAGAATAATCCAGTGTCATCCTGAAAGGAATCATGCGTATTGATGATATTGCGTGAAAGGTTACCACACGCGATCGCTGGCAGTCCGAATGCACTCCACAATCACGCATCAATCCACACTTAAGTAAATTTGGTGAACTAGCAAAGACACAAACCCTATTCCTAGGCAACTTCGCACTCAGTGCTCTATTGTTTGATGTGATGTGTATGTCTCCTTTGGTCCTGGTCTCCCCCCCCCCCAAATCCGGAAGGGAGGTTTCCCATGAAGCCACACTGCAATTCCGCTTCTATTTTGCTTCCGCTTGTCCTTCATCATTGCTGAGAAGGGGCTGTTGTCTGCTAATGAAGAGGCATGGACTGGGAGCTATTGGATAACCATTATATTCATGTTTTAACGTGACAAGAGTGAATATATGCTTGTTTTAACATGAATAGAGCATGTTCTTTCAACCATTCCCCCCCCCCCCCCAACCTCTTTTGTAAATTGTGGGGTTCCTTAGTTCCTCTCTCTCTCTTGCCTAAATATGCTATGCTCCAGTCATCCAGAGTCTGACTGAGCATGCACAAGGGTGCCAATTCGCAATTAAGAACCCACCGATGTGATGGCTTACTTTGCACAGAATCTGGGTCACGTCCGAGGAGGCCATTACAGCAAATTTAAGGTGTGATAAGTAATCATGTAATTGTGTGAATTTTCGAAATGACCTCGCTATCTTCTCTTTCAAAATTGAGAGCCTCCCATCCAATTTGATAAACTCCTTTGTCTAATAGTAGACCGGCCCTGGATGTATCCACTGCAGAATTAATGCAGTTTGACACCACTGTAACTGCCGTGACTCAATGCTATGGGGTTCTGGGATTTGTAGCTTTGTGAGATATTTAGTCTTCTTGGTTAGAAAGCTCTGGTGTCCCAACAAATGACAATTCCTAGGCTTCCATAGAATGGAGCCATGACACTTCAAGTGGTGCCAAACTGCATTAATTCTGCAGTATGGCAGCAGCAGTCTAGACAAGAGCTTGTTGCTGCAGAAATTTTGACAATGCTAAAGGTGTCACGAAAAAGGTAGATTCCAAAGAGGGAATTTGGACTCTGGAGACCAGAGCTCAGCCATAGAAATCCATTGGGCTATCTTGGGCAAGTTACATACTCTCAGCCCCAGAGGAAGACAATGGCAAATGCTCTCTGAACAAATCTTGCCAAGAAAACTCCATGGCATGTTCACCTTACGGTACCCATAAGTCAGGAATGACTTAAAGGCACACAACAACCAACAATGAGGCACTGTGAATTCTAAATGCTCTCCCCGAAACTGTAAATCCAGGGTTCCATAGAATGGAACCACAGCAATAAAAGTGGAAACATAGCAGTACACTGTATATACTCATGTATAAGTCTAGAAATTTGAGTCAAAAAATTGACCCCAAAAACCTGTCCTCGACTTATATATGAGGTTGACTTACAGTCAAGTATATACAGTAACTGGACAGTGTAAATGGGCCCCTGCTTTGGCACTGTAGCCTTTGGCAACTTACATCCGACACTCCTTTGGCACCGCAATTCATTCACCTCTACAAAGTGCTGCTTTTCATACCAGATTTTGTCATGCTTTTCATTATTACATAAATTTTGTTAAGTTTGGTTTGGTCCACAGTACATCACGCCTCAGAGACAGTGCCAATGTATCTTCAGTCAATGTAAGGCTGTCTCTGTCACTTTATATGATGCATTGCATGGTCCTGCAAAATAATATGTGACGCTGTATAGATCAGTCACCTTGATATGGGTCTGCTGGCTTCCTGCACAATAGAAGTGGGGGAAAAGCTGAGAATAAACCCTAGTACAGAGGAGTTCCTTGGAGAATTCTGAGTCCCAAATTACAAATCCCAGGATTCCAAAGGAAAGAGCTGGGACAGATAGAGATATATAAAAGTGCTATAACTGCGCAATGTGGATTGTTGTTGTGTGCCTTCAAGTCGTTTCCAACTTATGGCAACCCTAAAGAAACCGTATCACGAGGTTTTCAAGGGCTGCGAGTGTGCAACACATACTAGTTCACCAAGTAGGTTTCCATGGCTGAGCGGGGAATCGAACCCAGGCCACCTTAAGCTATATGGAAAATGTAGGGTATGAATAAAAGAATCCAGCAGAATGACCTGAAGAGTGACCATACACATTATCAAAGGCCCCATAAAAACCAACAGTAGCATGATATCATGGTCAGAAAAAAAAAAACAGGCTGGGAAGATGAATAGGAGAGTGATCACAGCTCCTTCATCTCAGCTCTTCCCCAGTTGCACAGCCTAAGAAGTGGCTGAGCCCAGAAACTACGTAATCCTCCAGTTAACACTGCACTGTCTAATGCTGAATCACTGACCCAACAGACTTATGAGACACACTGATGCACCCCTAGCCAAAACATGCACAAACAGAAGCAGAAGCATCTCTGTTTCTGGTGGAATTTATTTCTCACTAAAAGGATTTTTATTCCCCCCCAAAATTCCTTTAAAATCTTTTCTGCTGCACAGCAAGTGACCTTTCGTGTCTCTAAGAAAATCAAGAGGATATTGCATGCAAATTTTAGCCTTCATTAACATTCTCATTCTGTCCAAGTCACATTAATAATTGCTCTGAAGCCAGGGGGGGAAATATGTTGATGTTGGTTGGGATTTGTACCTTGAGTTCTCATTGTTTGGTTCAGTCTTCCAAGTTTTCCCTTAAGGAGACGCCACCGATTTACTCCAAGATTCCAGTTTCTTTACACATGTGAGTGGGCTGAATTGAAAGTTGATTCATGCTTGCCTCCCTAAAAAGTAAAAATGCAAAATATATGGTTCAATTGTTAATTCAGGACCTCTAGATCTAGAACTGATAGTCTATTTCAGATGTGAAATATGATGTATTTATTTGGGCTGCCATTCCACAATCCCACACTCTTGGCTCAGTTGATGTTCTACCCTCCCACAGTTCACAAATGAAAATTGAGACATGTGTGGCAAACTACTTCAGAGCGGGGTCAGGATGGCAAAAGTTATTAGTAAGGGAGAACATGAGAAGAGGCGGCAGCAGTTTGCTTTTGCCATAGACTACAACCAAGAGCAAAGTTTTGTTCCCTCCCTTCTCCCCTGATAAGTTTAACTGAGTACAAACTACTTTTGCACTTTGAATTCAGTTTATTGCATCTTTGCTGAGGACAAAGGGGGAAAGCAGGTAGAGGAGAGAGACTCCAGGACATTTTAAAAGCAGCTGGGAAAGTAGGAGAAAGGGTTGATCAGGGTTTTCCCTGCCGAATCAGGACAGTTGGAGTGTATGTCTCAGTCTTAGCTAAACTGGGGCCTCATTCCCACTTACAAATAAAGCAGTCTGCCATCCGAATCGATGGATTGGTTCGACAGCGGATTGTCGTTCACACTACCTTTGTACTGATTGAATCTTCACCTTACAAAATCACCCTCTTCATGTTCACATTTGTCAACGAATCTCTCCAAAATGGATTCTATTCCATGGCTGGTCCCCCCCCCCCCAATCATAGACTCATAGAATCATAGAGTTGGAAAAGACCCCAAGGGCCATCCTGTCCAACCCCATTCTGCCATGCAGGAACTCTCAATCAAAACATCCCCAACAGATGGCCATCCAGCCTCTGCTTAAAAACCTCCAAAGAAGGAGAGTCCTCCACTTTCCAAGGGAGCATCTTCCACTGTCAAACAGCTCTTACTTTTAGGAAGTTCCTCCTAATCTTGAGATGGAATCTCTTATCTTGTAGCTTGTATCCATTGCTCCATCTCCTATTCTCTGGAGCAGCAGAAAACAAGCTTGCTATCTCCTCAATATGACATCCCTTCAAATACTTAAACAGAGCTATTGTATCACCTCTTAACGTTCTCTTCTCCAGGCTAAACATCCCCACTCCCCTAGGTCATTCCTCATAAGGCATGGTTTACAAATCCTTCACCATTTTAGTCGCCCTCCTTTGGACATGCTTGTTTCTAAACATCCTTTTGGAATAGTAGTGCCCAGAAGTGGATACAGTATTCCAGGTGGGGCCCTGACCAAAGCAGAATCAAGGCAATCTATGGACTCTACATCTATGTACTCCCATCTAGGCAATCTATGGACTCCATGTACTCCCATCTAGGCAATCTATGGGCTCTACATCTATGTATTCCCATCAAGGCAATCTATGGACTCTACGTCTATGTACTCCCATTGCCGCCCACATTTGGTGACATCACAGGGAACCAATTCAGATCTGCATCTCGTTTGTGCCAGCGCTGAAGACAGTCCACACCAGATGTGGGGATTTGGCCCTGCATCATGTAAATGGTGTGCACCCACATAGACAAGCCCAAATTTTCATTTATGGGAAGTGGGATTCTTATTTGCCCTCATTTCCCCCCCTCCCTCCTCCAATAGCTACACTCCTGCCTCAATGGAGGGGGAAAATCCCTATCTCTGGCTTGAATAAGTGGTTCCTGAATTAGTCTCCTTTCCACCGCAAGATAGGAGCTTATTTAGAGAGAAAAATATGGCACAAAGTTCTAAATTTATGAATGGCATACAAATGGATGAGAACGACATCTCCCCCAAATGATAATAAAACTTAATGGCCTAAATCTAATTGCTAGTCTTAACTAGATTAGTCCCACTGAATCAATGGGTAAATGGGATTTACTTAGTTGTTGATTTATTGTTCCACAATTTATTCCATGGGTCTCCTCTAATTGCAGTTAGCAAATGGATTTAGGCTGAAATCTCCTAATGCAGCTGATTGGGATCGGGACCCCTTTCTTCCAACATGAAATACTTTGGACAACACATATCTTAAACTTATGCATCTGAGGAAGTAGGCTTAGGTCTATGAAAGCGCATGCTGCCAACTTCTTTCTTTCAGTTAGTCTCAAAGATGCTACAAGAGCTCTCTACATATTAATTATGACATTCCTTACTACTACAATGTGATCACTAGTCCAAGCAGATTTTATAAAGGATAAGGCAAATTTCTGATTGATCTGTCTGCTAATGGACAGTAGTTCAGATATTATTATTTATTATTATTATAGTTTATTTACATAGCGCTGTAGATAGTTTGCAGAAAAAGGGAGAGAACATCAGCATGACTTGCTTTGGACTACTACTGCTTTAATCCCAGTCAGCATGACAACCATACTCCTTCCTGCACATTCACTAGGGGTCACAGGACCCCCATGAGTGTGGAAAAACCACATACTGTATAACAAAAACATTATGTTTTTACCCAAGAGAACGCCTCTCTAGGAATCTCTAGGTCCTCCAAGTAGATAGAACTCTGTGGTGAACATCTGCCAGACATTGGCCATCAAATTGCGCTAGAGGAGCTACAAATGGCTAATGGAGTGTTCTCTCTCTGAATCTCTAGGTCCTCCAGGGCAACTCTGTGGTCAACATCTGCCAGACATTGACCACAGAATTGTGTTGGAGGAGTTACAAATACCTAGTGGAGTGTCCTCTCTAGGAATCTCTAGGTCCTCCAGTGCGACTTAAAAGTTGACCATAGAGTTGCGCTGGAGGACCTAAATATTCCTAGAGACCTAAATATTCCTAGAGATAACATATTAATAAAATTCGTGAATAATCAAATCCGCAAAAGTCATAGCCGCAAATATGGAGGGACGAGTGTAAGGAACAGGATGCTGGATTAGATGGCTCCTTTCGACCAATCTAGCAATGGCTGCATCTACACGGCAGAAATAATGCAATTTGACACTGCTTTAACTGCCGTGGCACAACGCTATGGAATTCTGGGGACTAGTAGTTTTGTGATCTATTCAGCCTTCCCTGTCAGAGAGCTCTGTTGCCAATTCGATGGATGGATCCACGACGGTTCAAGCGGTGTCAAACTGCATTAATTCTGTAGTGCAGCATCAGCCCCAAACTCCTTTTTCACTCATCTCAAGGTCCGTGGCCTGCAAAAAGAGAGCAGAAGGTATTAATGAGCGAATAAGATCATATGGGGGGGAAATGGAATTTTTAAAGTTTTAAGGGCTTTCAAGCTCATGGCCAAAGCTAACTTCCCAAATGCATGCCTTCATTTCTTGCTACACCTCACAGCATCTACCTTTTACATAGAAACCCTATTTCCTCATCCTTTTTTGCACTTTCCCTTCTTTTCTTTCTTTCTTTGCAAAATGTGCTGACCTAATTCTGCATTGCAGAACTGCATTACATTTCAGAGGTACGTTTCACCTCTGATTGTTACCCGATTCAAACCTTCCAATACAACGTGTTTCTATTCTGGCATTTCTCATCAGGACAAGCATTAAGAGGCTGCATTTCCCTGAAAGGCCTCGATGACTAGAGGTTGACTCACCCAGGGCCTGATGTGCAATGAAAAGAGCCATTGTGGAGCAATAGCCTCATTTACAGCATCATGTCATCCCTGATAAACTTTAGCTCAGGACATCAAGAAAGCCTTATCCGAGGCTGAACATTTTGTGCCAAGAGGTTTATGAGCTCTCCTTTCCTCCAGAGGAAAGGTGGTTTTGTTCTCCTTTTGTTTGTTTTAAAGCGGCTTCTATGTAGGGCATTTTCCTCCTTACTTAGCAATCAATGTGGTCACTCAGATTTTCATGTAAAGTCCAGATGATATCACCGACAAACTGTTGTATTCGGCTTTCATTCGGCCGCCATTTCATTCTGTATTTAAAAAAAAGAAAGATTCAACTATTCTCAATAGGTTGTTGAACGTTCGCAAGGATGGGTAAAGAATGAAAACGAGAGAAGAATTGGAGAAAGAAGGTTACGGATGTAATTGGTATGTATACAGACAACTCTGGGAAAGGTTTGAGACAGATTAAAAATTAGAGGGAATGGAGACAAAAAGGCAGGGTTTGAGCCACTGTTACATTCTGATGACAATCATTTAATAGGAAAAATGGATAAGATTTTATTAAAGATAGAAATGGAAGAGGAGGCCGTGAACAAATGGGCACAGAATGTGGGACACACTGTACAACTGGAACAAAGAGCGTGGACTAGAGGAGTAAGATTTACACTGAGTTCTGACTTGAGATACAGTTTCTATAAGATGTTTCATAGATGGCACTTGACTCCAGAAAAGCTATCTAGGATGTCGAAAAGGATCCTTCAATGAATGCTGGAAATTTGCAGATAACGTGGGATCCTTGTGCCATATCTGGAGAACTTGCAAGAAAGCTAAGAAAGCCACAACTCGTAACGTAACGCAAGAAGGTTTGGAAAGAAAACTGCAACCGAGACCAGAATTACACCTTTTAAATATAACTGAAGAAGAAATAGAGAAAGATCAGGAAAAACTATATTGGAAATGATAACAGTGGTGGATATGTGCTAGACATTGGGAAAAAACCAAAGTATACCAACACAAGAAGAATAGAAAAACATGACTTAATGGAGATGGACAAATAAAGATAGGTACAGTGCTGTGTAAATTTACAGTGTTTTATAGATAAAGTTTAATAATAATAATAATAATAATAATAATAATAATCCAAAAGAGTCCCAAATCCCAAATGCTTCTGGTCCCAAGCATTTTCGGATAAGGGAGACTCAACCTGGATTTTGTTTTGACTTGTATTGTAAGACCCTTTCAGTCCCATTTTGGGGGGGGGGGGGACCTGGGATATAAATCAAATAAATAACAAAAATAAGTCACCTTCCAAACGCAACATGGAACAGGACACTTCACAGAGTAACCCAATCAATCTATACTGCGGTAAACTGTGTGTGAAAATAGTTTACACACAAGTATGTGAAAATGTTGGTTGTATTTCTGACTGATGGTGCTCACTCTGTGGCTATATATCTTCTGGGCAGCCGCTGTAGTAGTAGCACTACTGTGACTACTAAGTTGTTATTGTTGTTGTTGTTCTTGATGAAGATATTGAACAGAAAACTCCTCTAGGGCTGGAGGATGATGACAGCAACAGCTAAAGCATAATGAATTTTTTTTTCCAGCTCAGCAAGTATAGAATTGACCTGTCAAGGCAAATTACAGCGCATTGCAAAAACTCTTCTCTATGCTCAACCTGCCTAGTTGCCTGTCTCCTAACACTCCCTCTGCCCCCATTCCTTGGTTTGGCATGCTCACACTTGCCTATATCTCGGATGCCAGTAATTATCTAGCATCCTTTCTTCGAAAATATATACAGAGAGAAAAAAACAATATTAGAAAGGAGGCAGCCAGAAACAAGAAAGGTGGATTATTTTCTTAGTAGCACTGATCAGCCTAAGAAGCAAAAGAAAGTCCAGGATGAAAACAGGATACATGCCCTCCGAAATCTCAGTGGTTCCCAAACTTTGGTCCTCCAGGTGTTTTGAATCTCATCTCCCAGAAGCCCCAGCCAGCTGAACTCCATCCAAGGGTATTAAAAGAACTGGCAAATGTAATATCGGAGGCATTGGCAATGATCTTTGAGAACTCCTGGGGAACAGGAGAAATCCCAGCAGACTGGAGGAGGGCAAACGTTGTCCCCATCTTCAAAAAGGGGAAAAAAGACAATCCCAACAATTATCGTCCAGTTAGTCTGACATCGATACCAGGAAAGATTCTGGAGCAGATCATTAAACAGAAAGTCTCTGAACATCTAGAAAGCAATGCCATAATCACAAAAAGTCAACATGGGTTTCAGAGAAAGAAGTCATGCCAGACAAATCTAATCTCTTTCTTTGATAAAATTACCAGCTTGGTAGATGAAGGGATTGCTGTGGATATAGTATATCTTGATTTCAGTAAGGCCTTTGACAAGGTTTCCTATGACATTCTTGCAAACTAGCTTGTAAAATGTGGGCTAGACAAGGTAACTCTTACATGGATTTGTAATTGGTTGACCGGCCGAACCCAAAGGGTGCTCAACAATGGCTCCTTTTCATCCTGGAGAGAAGTGACCAGTGGGTGCCACAAGGGCCTGTCCTGGGCCCAGTGCTATTCAACATCTTTGTCAATGACAAAGACTCCAGAGAACAGGACCCAGAGCAATGGATGCAATCTACAAGAAAAGAGATTCCACCTCAACGTTAGGAGGAACTTCCTGACAGTCAGGGCTGTTCGACAGTGGAACACACTCCTTCCTTGGATTGTAGTGGAGTTTCCTTCTTTGGAGGTCTTTAAGCAGAGGCTGGATGGCCATCTGTCGGGTATGCTTCGATTGGGATTTCCTGCATGGCAGGGGTTGGACTGGATGGCCCTTGTGGTCTCTTCCAGCTCTACAATTCTATGATTCTATGAGCTTGGTCAGGAATTCTGGGTGTTAAAGTCCAAAACATCTGGAGGACCAAAGTTTGGGAACCACTGGCTTAGGTTTACTCTTGGTGTATTCAGCCTGGAGATCCAGGTCTTGCCAGTAGCCAGGCTGCATTTGAACAGTTAAAGCTAGTTTTTTGAGGTGAGCCCATTCCTTGAGACGTCAGATATGTGAACAGCGACATATTCTTTGGTGGGATTACTGTGACACACTCTCCATGGGCTGCTTTTGGAAGCTGTTCAGAAACTGTAGCGGGTCCAAATGTCTGCAACCAGGCTGCCAACAGTGTATGGCTATCCTGAGCTTCCATCTTTAACCTCCCATCGGCCTTGTGTTTGGAGTAGCACCAAATGGTGGAGACTAAGTGCCACTTAAATTTCCCACTATGCCCCTGGCACTGCATCACCCTAGGGGTCCCTTGCAAATACAGATGATGCCACCTGGCACTACTGCTACTACAAATTACCACTATTGCCAGGTAGGAGAAATATCATACGCAGAGCAGGTCTAGATACGGAGGAAGGAGGAGTGAAGACTGGAGGAAGGAATATCAACAAACACCATACTATTAGCAGAAAATATAAAATACTTGAAACAATGACTAAACAAAGACAGAAAAGAAAGTACTAAGGCAGGCTTGTTGAACGTCAAGAAAACAAAAATAATGACAATGGAGGAGCTACAAGAATAGATGATGAAGAAATTGAAATAGGTAAAGATTCCCCATATCTTGGATCAATCGTTGAGCAGACCGGCAATTGCAGTCAAGAAATCAGGAGACAGCCAAGATTGGGAAGAGCAGCTATGGAAGACTAGGACTAGGAGGCTTATGGCATTGGTTATTAAATTGATTTACCTCTATCTGGTTTAAAGCTGAATTCTGGCAGCATCATGATCTTATCAGATGTTTTTTGCTGCCGAATCTGCCACCCGAATACAGTCTGGGTCCATACCTGCTTCCAGAGCCACTTTGCAGGCCATTTTCTTAAGTCAGAAAACAGCAGGATCCAAAAAGAGCGGCTCTGGAAGTAGGGATGGACCCAGGCTGTATTCAGGTGGCAGACTGTGTGGCAAAAATCATCTAATAAGATCAGGATGGTGCCCGAGTTCAGCTTTAAACTGGACAGAGATAAATTGATTTAATAACCAATGCGATAAGCCTCAGTCTAGATCTTAAACTGCAATTAAAACTAAAATGAATAGCAAAGTTTGGATCGTCCAAGCCATTGTCTTTCCCATCATCATGTAGAGAAGTACAGACAGTGAAGAAAGGTGATAGAAAGAAAATCAATTCATTTGAGATGCGGTGCTAGAAAAGAGCACTGAGCATACCGTGGATGGTCAAAAAGACAAACAAATGGATCTTAGAGCAGACCAAGCCTGAACTCTCCCTTGGAGCCAAGATTAATAAATTGAGGTTGTCATATTTTGGCTACATCATGAGAAGACATTAGAAAAGACAATCATGCTAGGAAAGGTGGAGGGCAGTAGAAAGAGAGAAAGATTGCATGCCAGATGGATAGACTCAACCAAGGAGTCATTCAGGATCTGGACAGAGCATTTTAGGACAGGAGATCTTGGAGGCGTCTCATTCACAGGGTTGCCATGTGTCAAACCCGATTGAAAGGCAGTGAACAACAACAACAAAGGAGAAAGGGCCTACTAAGATGCACTTTGTCCAAGTCTCCTTCATCTTCTGCCCTCATATTTTACAAAAAATATTATATATGCCTAGCTGTGAGGAAATAGCATTATAACATTTCTGCACTGAAACTTTCAGAAGAGTGTTTTGGAGTGATTTAGAAGACGAAAGCATGGATGATGAAAAATGATGCCCACCACAAAGACTGTACTGAGTGTGTGCTGTGCTATGATAGATTTGTCAGACTGATCTATCAGTGGCCATGTTGAAATCTTTGCTTGTTTAAAACAACAACAAACTGAAGAGTAGCACCAACCTGTAAAGAGTACATAAATCTTCCATCCTTTTTAAAAGATGCTGATAAGAAAAAAATGTATGAAAGAAGCACAGTGAGGATTAGAGCTGGGTTCTGGGAAGATTATATATGGAGGAAGGTGACATGTGGACTTCCCACAAAATGTGAGTACACGACCCATTAGCAGTTTAATATTAGCTGCCGCTGCCCTTCCATACTAAGAGGCTGTGTTTTTGTACCAAATAAAGTTTTTACTTAGTAAAAACTTGGAACTGACCTGCAGAAAGCATTATAGATATCCAGCCTGGATTCCAAGTCTGAGAGTGAATCCTGACTAAGGGCTTGTCTACGTGTAAGTTTACTATGCGATTTGGTGTGCATTTTGCCATTCACATTTATGGCTGTCTTCACTTTCCTATACAAATTTGTATCCATTCACTCTCCTTCTGCCAAAAATGTGCAGCCATTTTGGAAGCAGACGGATAGCACCATGTGCAATAATGCATAGCGTATATACTCGACTATAAGTCGACCTCATGTACTGTATAAGTCGAGGGCAGGTTTTGGGGCCAGAATTATGGATTTTGATATGACCTGTGGATAAGTCGAGGGTAAAACTTAGGGGCATACAGCAAAGGATCTAAAGGATGAAGGAAAAGAGAACAATGCCAAAGAATTTACAAGGTTCTAGCATGCATAACTGTTTGTGCTCACACTTAAAGATTGGATGTATGACAGAATACAGGAGGGTCAGTGCTTCCAGGACAGATTTTACTCTTGCCTTTCACCAAGGGATGGTTCATTCTTTTATAAGAGCTAAAGTGCAGCACTTACATTGACCCACAGATAAGTCGACTCAGGTTTTCTGGGTCAATTTTTGGACTAAAATTTCTAGACTTATACATGAGTATATGCAGTATTTCTGTGGATTTCAACAGATAGTCCTGTGAAAAACGCAACGCCTTTTCCCGATGAGTTTAAGGAGTTTTTCTGGGGGGTGGGGGCTGCAAAAAAGCCCAGTCTCCTGAAGATCGCATGTGGCCAGATCATCTTCTAGTCAACTGGAATGAGGAGTATTTTAAATGTATTTTAAACCCCTAAAAAGACAAGAATGGGCCCAAACAGACAGGTCAAAACCAAGCTGCTTCGGGTCACTTTGGAGGTATGGTGTTTAAATGTCACACATCTTAAGAGGCCAGAAGCTGCGCTTTAGTCCTTAGGATTGGACCATGACTTTGGCATTGCTTTTGGCCTCTTAGGACGCATGAAAACAGCATACCTCCAAAGTGACCCGAAGCAGCTTTATTTTGGCCTGTCTGTTCAGGCCCAAATTCCCTTATTTTTGTTCCAGTTCTTTCCAATTTCATTTTGGAGATCCATACACCCAGGAATATTTTCGGCCAGCTCCTAATACCATTGGATGCTTTTTCTACAGGCTCCCTGGGTCGGTTTATTTTAACCCGGTATAAAATCGGAAAGGACAGGAACAAAAGCTGGGACTTTTTCTGTCAGTCCGGATATGCCTTGAGGTCACCCAAACTTTCAAACAGCACATGCAAACTGCAAGAGGAGCAGGAGGTTCAGAGATTATGGCTAACAAAGGCAGCCACTGGAGCAGCTGCTCTTTGGAAAGGAAAGGAAAGAACTCCTGCATTAAAAAGGACAAGGAAAGCATGCCCCCCTCCATCTCCCCACCTTAGCCCAGTGAAACAATTAAGCTTCTCTGCAGGGATGGCACTGTGCAGATTTTCCAGCAGGAGGGCTGGTGTCTGAAGGAGAGGAATGAATTATACTGATTTGGTGTCCCTGCCTTGCTTGCAATTCTGAATCAAATCGCCCTGATGCGTGTCTGATGAATAAATCGTGGTCTTAGGCAATCTCCTTGGTTTAGAAAATAATCAAATTTGAAATAATGGTGGGGGGGGGGAGAGAGAGAGACAGAGAAAGAAGTTGGAAAGCTGGGGAATTTCCCCCTCTGAACCTCCCTCCGTCTCCGGCTAGCCGCTAGTTGCTGCGACCCAAGATTTTTGTGCAGAAGAAAGGTGGAATTTTTTTTAATGTGGGTTTATAGCAAAAGAGCTTTGTAACTGCATTTCCTGGAATCAGAATCCTTTATAACTCAAGGTGATTTTCTTTTAAAGAAAAAGAGATGAGGTATTGAACATTTTAGGACAAGGCATGATCCAAACAGAGCGTGTGGTGTTAGAGCAAAGCTTAGGATCTTTGTGCAACTTTAGCCATAAAGGCAAGCAAACCTAAAGGGATATTTGTGATGCCAGCCAGGACTGCTTAAATCTCCCTCTGCATTTTCTTTCGTGTTGGTTCAGGCCATAGAATATTTTAGTGTAGGAAATGTTCTTTGTATAAGTTGTGGGAGGAGCTGTAGGATCCCCTGCATTTTTCCAGGTTTGGATTGCCCTTTCCCAGCATGCTCTGCTTTAGCTAGAGGCTTTTTAGTTTGGAGCAGTCGTTGCTGTGAGCTGGCAGAGAGCTGTCTTTTGGTGGCAAACAGGCCTAGACAGCCGGAAAGGGCATTTCTTACATGTTAGCCAAATCAGTTACCAGGTACTAGTTAGCCAATTCAGGCCTGTTACAGACTGCCCAAATAAAGCTGCTTTGGGTCTCTTTGGAAGTATGCTATTTAAATGACGCATGGGTCCTAAGAGTCTGGAGGTTGGGCCAAAGCCACACTCCATTCCTAAGCACTGGAGTGCAGCTTTGGTGCAGCTTCCGGATTCTTCTCTAGGCATTTGTAGGTCCTCCAAGATGATTCTATGATCAACTTGTGGCAGATGTTGACCCCTAGAGTTGCACTGGAGGACCTGGAGATGCCTAGCGAGGTGTTCTTTTGGGTAAAAAGAACAGTATTCTTTTATTTGTGGTTTTTCCACATTCACAGGGGTCTTTCACCCCTAGCTCCAGTGAATGTGGAGGGACCACTGGATGACGCAGGGCCTTATCCCTGGTTTTGGTGCAAACTGTCTGAATGACACCAAGCCAATTCAGCACCAAACCAATTCAACATATATACCCCCCCTCCCCCTTTAAAACATTTTTTAAACCCTCACCTTTTGGTCTTCCTTTTCCCGGAAGATCTGGAGCCCTCCATTGCAATGCCAGGTGGCTGTTTACAGTGCATCCCACTGTGCTGCCCAGTGCCATCACCAATGCAACAAGTCACACGCTCAAGGTGCCCAACCATATGATTGATAATGGGCACCTCATTCTGACCTCAGAGCAAGCAACTTGCTGCAGTGGCAGAGATGCCAGGTGGCACAGCGGGACCTACATGCAACCAGCCGCCCAGTGTTGCAATGGACAAGAAACAAGGCAATGTCAAGGCAACTCCTGGGCCAGAATATTCTGGCCCATGCAGACTTGACCCACCGCAAGACTAGGGTTTGAATCCTCACTTGGCTACACAAACCCACCTTGGACAAGTCATACTCTCTCTGCCTCTGAGGAAGGCAAACCTCCTTTGGAGACATCTATCCCAGTGACAGGGTTGTCATAAATTGGAATCCACTGAAAAAGGAACACAACAAACAAATTTTAGTAATCTGAAGAAGCAAGCCCACATGTAGTTGTCAAAGCTCTTGGTGTTTATCACACAGAGGTGTTTGCAGCTCAGATCCAGAGTGACTACTGGTTCAGCTATGCAAATTCACGTTATAACGTGAATGTTTTATCACACCTGGTTGCCCTTCTGAATTGAGAGGGAATCAAATTCAAGGCAAGTCATGTGATGCGGATTCAAGCAAAGCAGAGTGAGTGCAAATTTTATTACCACACCAGTAATGGAGCCCTGGTGGCGCAGTGGTTAAATGCCTGTACTGCAGCCATTCACTCAAAACCACAAGGTTGCGAGTTCAAGACCAGCAAAAGGGCCCAAGCTCGACTCAGGCTTGCATCCTTCCGAGGTCGCTAAAATGAGTACCCAGACTGTTGGGGGCAAATTAGTTTATTTGCTAATTAGCTGACTTGCTGTTCACCGCTATGACCTTTGGAATAGCGGTATATAAATAAAACTTATAAAAAAATGATTTGAATCGGCACCCTTGCGCATGCTCAGTGGGGGTCTGAATGCATCATGATCTTTTACGTTTCTGGGGTGAAAAGGGGCACAAGTTCTTGTTCCCTGTTTCGCGTAATTGCGTGAATATTTGCCTCGTGAATATTTCTGTGTCTTCTTCATCCCCCTTTTTTATTTTCCCTTCCATTTCAGCAATTTCAACACACAGATAGATAGACAGACAGATATACATTCATATATGTATATTCACAGTCACGCACATACACACATATATATATTCCCCAAAAATGAGTTGCCCTGAAAGTGAAAGCACCACCGGAAGGAAATGAGGGGAATTGCAGTGCTGCATCATGGGAAATTTGCAACCGGGGGGGTTTGCGGTGGTGTACCAGAGCAGAAGCGAAGTTGCATTCCACACCAGACCAATTCGGAGTGAAATCGAAGTGAGGTTGGAAGTAATTTCCGTGCATTCGCTTGTTACCGATTTCACCAAAATGAGGGGTCACTTTGGAATCACTGCTTAAGTGCCACAGAAGGAGCCCCCATAGAAAGGAATCACGTGTTATAACACATCACGTTATCACATGAATTTGCATTGTTGGACCCGCAGTGACGTTGGATCTGAGCTGCAAAAACCTCCGTGTGATAAGGTTCTTTGTTGCATTGGTTTTAAAGACTAAAGATGCATATAAATACTGACATTTCGCCTTCAGATATTTGAGCCTGGGGTGAAAATCCCAGCGACAAAACTGGCAGTACATACAGCCCTCCTTCTGTAGCCACCAATTCCTCATCCACTGATTCAACCATCCCCAGCTTGAAAATATTCAATAAATATATACAACACATTCCCAAAAAGCAAACCGTAATGTTGCCATTTTATATAATGGAGACCATTTGACTATGCCACTGTATTTAACGGACCTGAGTATCCATGAATTTTGGTATTCATGGGGAGGTCCTGGAACCAAAGCAGATACCAAAGTCTCACTATAAAAGATACCACTAATAGCATGATTGTATTTTAACTGTTAATATTATGTATTTTCTTTTTAATTGTGTTTTGTATTTTAATACAAGAGAGACTTGAGGAGATGCAGAAAATAAATAATAAGGATTATTATTATTGTTTCCAGCTATAGAATTTTGGGAAATAACAACAAAACAACAATGCACTTTGTATTTGTTATTTTGATTGTTATTATTTCCTAGGATACTTAAATGTAGAATATACATATTGTAGTAAACAAATTAGAGTTCACAATGAGAGAAAGACTTGCATGCATCAGAAAATGAACTATAGGTATGGAAGCAAATGAATGTTATATGTGAAACTACAGTATTAGTTGAATGTCAAGAAAAGGTTTGGTAACATTTTAAGGCATTGAAATTTACTCTAACTCAGTGCTAGAGAATCCTGGGAATTGTAGTATCTATTTCTCTCTGACAGAGGCGGCTAAATGTCTCAGAAAACTACAATTCCCAGGATTCCCTAGCACTGAGCCAGGACACTTAAAGCGGTATCAAACTGGATTATTTCTGCAGTATGTTTGGGACCTAAAAAGTTTTTAAGTTAAATAAGAATAAGTATCTAGATATTGGTTGGTAAATCTACATCAAGTTTGGTATTTGATATACTGTTGTTGTTATTCATTGGTTTTTGTTTTCTTATTTGTATGTACACATAAACAAAAATATATTTAGAATAAACAAATACAATTTTTGTGTGTCCACATATATACACACTATATGTGTGTGTGTATGTATATATATATATATATATATATATGCATGTGTGTGTATACATATACATATATGTATATATACATGTGTTGATGTGTGTGTGTAATATATATAAATATGTACACACATAAATATATATGTATACATATTTATATATGTGTATATAAATATATGTGTATGTATACATACATATGTATATACATATATGTACATATTCATGTGTATATAAATATACGTATATGTATATATACATGTGTAGATAAATATATGTATAAATAAATAAGTATACATATGTATATGTGTTATATATGTATATATTCATGTGTATATAATACATAAAAGTATATATGTGTGTATAAATATATGTATATATTCATGTATATATACATATATGCATA
The DNA here is from genome assembly GCF_019175285.1 of Sceloporus undulatus. NCBI lineage: Eukaryota > Metazoa > Chordata > Lepidosauria > Squamata > Phrynosomatidae > Sceloporus > Sceloporus undulatus. Next base: position 11,008,849 of record NC_056532.1, read on the forward strand.
TATATATATACACACATGTATATATTTGCATGTGTGTGTATATATATATATATATATACACATATATGTATACATATGTGTGTGTATACACATATATGGGTGTACTTATATACACTTATATGTGTATACATATGTACACATTTATACATAAAGATATATAAACAAACATTCATGCATCTGGCAAAGATGCAAAACAAAAATGCAGGTTGTAGGATTAGTAAAAAGACTGGCTGAGGTAGAATAATGCAAAACACCTCAAAAACAGATGGCGGCAAAGATGGGGCCTGCAGGCCTAAACAAGGCTAGTTTGCCTAAACACGAAAATGGAGTGAGGGAAAGAGGCCTCGCTAATCAGCCATGTAAACTGAGTGGCCGGTGTATTTTTATTTAACACTAATGGAAGCAATGTCCACAAAAAAAGGAAAAAAAATGGCTTCATTGGAATTACTCCTCATTTGCACCGAATAAGTCTGTTCCAGCAATGGGGAATCAGAGCCCATCAAGATGGGAGGCTCTTCTGAGGCGCCAAAGCGCTCGGCTCTAATTTCCGACGGAGCCATTACAATCAGGGCCGAAATCCCCCTTCTTTTCTAGGGGAAAAAACCCATAACGCAACCTCCTTTTGTCACTTCAACAACTCTTTCCACAAGGAAAAGGCCTCAAGGAAAAGGAGAAAGGGGGCAATATCCTCCTAACCCCGGCCCTCCTGCCCCCAAAAGTCTGTCAGATAAGAACCAATGTTTTAAGCTTCCTGTGGAAGCCATTTTGTTTCCCCTCAGACATTTTAATCTGTGGCAACTACGGCAATGTTTATTTCACTCAAGCAATTTTTCGCACCATGTTTTTCAACAGGCATGAAGGGCAAATGAACCAGCCATGCTTTTAAAATGTGTAAAGTTACTTTTGGAAGCGAAGTCGAAGGCTTTCACGGCCAAAATACATATTTTTGGTGGGTTTTTCGGACTATGTGGCCATGGTTCTGGAAGAGTTTATTCCTGACGTTTCGCTTGCAGAAAATAAATAAATATAATAATATAATATTATATAATTATTATTATTATTATTGTACACACACACATTAATGTTTTAAGCTCCCCCTGGGAGAAGGGCAGCATATATTATTATTATTATTAATAATAATAATAGTGTATACACTGGTACCCCGGGATACGAATTGATCGCGTTACGAAATTTCCGGGATACGAAAAAGTTACATTGGAAAAAACTGTTCCGGGATACGATGTTTTTTTCGGGTTACGAAATTTTTTTGGCGCGAAATTCAAACTGAAAGCGCGGCTAGCGGCTTTCCAGCGCTAGCGGAAAGCCTTTTTCGGGTTGCGAAATGTATCGGGTTACGAACGGCGCGGCGGAACGAATTAATTTCGTAACCCGAGGTACCAGTGTACACACATATATATCGTGTGTATACACACACATATGTTTTTTAATGTTGTAAGCCGTCCTGAATCCCAGCTCTGGTAAAAGGGCGGGATATAAATAAATAAATAAATAAATAAATAAATATTATAATAATAATAATAATGTATACGCACATATATATGTGTGTGTGTGTACACACACTAACATATGTTTTTTAATATTGTAAGCTGCCTTGAGACCCAGACGTGGGAGAAGGGTGGGATATAAATAAATAAATATAATAATATAATATTTAATAACAATAACAACAATAATAATTGTGTATACGCACATATATATGCATGTATACACACACTTATATATGTTTTTTAATGTTGTAAACCACCTTGATTCTCAGCCCTGGGAGAAGGCCAGGATATAAATAAATATAATAATAATGATAATACAGTAATAAATGCGTAGCTTTGGTGTCACAACGAATTACAATTCCCAGGATTGCATAGCAGTGAAAGCAGTGTCAAACTGGATTATTTCTCTAGTGTGGATGGAGCCACGGTGGATTTTCATGGCTGAGCATGAAATCAAATATAACCATAGTCCAAAGCTCCAACCACTGCACCATGTTGGCTCCCTTTACTTTCTTGTTACTCAGAATCTACTAAACTAGTTTCTTCTTGTTGCTTTAAAATCATATGCATCAAAACGCTATGAGCCATTTGCGCTGTCGTGCAAAAAACACACTTAAGTAATGAGGCCACAACAATCTAAAGTAACAAGAACAGTTTGTTCTGCACAAAGTAACAAGGGCAATTACAAAATGCACAAACAGGGGATGTATTCCTCATTATATTAGCCATTGTAATATAGTTTGGGTATGCCTTAGTTATCACAAAAAGGGAATTTTTCATTATTTGTGCAAAGTAACAAGAGCGGTTACAAAATGCATGAACAACGGATATATTCCTCATTATATTAGCCATTGTAATATAGTTTAGCCATGCTTTAGTTATCACAAAAGGGGAATTAATAATTATTAAGAGCTAGTTAGGTCCAAACTCTGACAAACGAATATCAGTTCTAGTTGTGTGGTGTGCATCATTTGTTTGTGCAGATGCTAACAAGGAAAGAAAAAGACCCATTATCATTATTATTACTGATACTGAAAGAAAGAGCCAATTTCTTTCTTTCCGTGAGTCTCAAAGGTGCTACAATATCTCTCTACATACTGATTCTACATACTAACATGGCTATATCTAATAATAATAATAATAATAATAATAATAATAATAATAATAATAATAATAATAATATGCATCTGAGGAAGTAGACTTTAGGAAAGCTCATGCTGCCAACTTCTTTCTTTCCGTTAGTCTCAAAGGCACTACAAGATCTCTCTACATACTGATTCTACAGACTAACATGGCTATGTCTCTGAAATCTATTACCTGTATTTATTATTATTATTATTATTATTATTATTGCACCATAAATTTGCATGGCACTTTACAGGCATCATTACAACAACATATAACCTGCCGATGGCGTACAATCGAAAAATAATGGGTCTTTCTCTTTCCTTGTCCGCACCCGGACAATGAATTGAATTGTGGCCGGTGTGATTTTTAAATCATTGTGTAAGCTGGGTTTTTAAAAATTTCACACTCCATTACTAAATGTTGTGCAGAAAGAGAGATTCTTGTTCGGACGCCGTTTTCTCCCCATAAGGCCATTCCTCCATTTCGTGTTTTCAGGCAAAGATTCGTGTGATCCCTTGTGTGATCCTCGCGTGCGATCCGTTTCTGGAAAGAGTCGTCTCCGCGCACGAATTCTGGGACAAAAAAACGAGATGCAAACTTGTCAGAAAAAACCCCACACATATGTACTGAAACCAAAATGTCTTTCCCATCAAGAGAAAGAGGAAGGCATCTAGGGCCAAGGGGACTTGGAGAGCCCTTTTTCTTTTCCCCCCGTTCTGCCTTCGCACAGACAGCAGGTGCTCACTAAGATGTGGTTATGGCAACAAAATAAATGATGGATAATTGCTTTTGTGACAACTTGCCAATTAAATTAGACTCGGCAGAATAACATAATGACAATTTGTTATGCTCCGGTGGGCCCTAACATACCAATCATAATTAAATGGTACGACTGAAATAGAAGGTAGTTCTACCCAGGAATATATAACCCCAATTCCCACCCTGAGAAACATTATAGGTTTGGGCTTGATATTTAATTTCGGGAGGATAATAGCATTAGTGCACAGCAGAATGAGCTTGCGGTATGCTCAGCGGCGGCACTGGCGGCACGGGGGGAAGGGACGGGAAGAACAGCGCATCGCACAACGGATCGCCTCCCAAATGATCCATGCATGTTTGTTCCAACGCAGTGTGGGCACCGAGGGGCGGAGGAGAAACCTGGCAAATCCCAGTCTCTGGTTTTGAAAAGAGAAGAGGCTTTCCAGAAACCCACCCCGGTGCTTAACACATGGCACAGCGTGCGCCAAGGCAAGGGCCTGCCAGGCTCAAAAACAGCAGTGTGTTAAATGTTCACGAGGCGCCAAACTTCCATCAGGGAAGCAAACCATTTAAAATTATTATTATAAGTAAACAACTACATGCAAAAGCAAAATAAAACAGTTAACCTCACAACTTTGAATTACGTTGCGGGTCTCCTCCTTAGGTTCCGTTCAGCGTAAGCGGTCATTTTAAAGTCCAGTGTTCGCTTTACGTAAATCGGGTCCAGAAAGTCCGGCCAAAGGTTCGGATGAGATGGAGGTTGTCTTCTCTTGTTTCTGTCTTTGTTTACAAAGTCAAGGAGTAGGAACCATTTGTCTATGAAAGGTCCTGATTTTGGCTGTCCTGCGCAACTTGCCATTCGGTCAGTTTTTTGAGTACCTTTAGGTCCCATGCCTTTTTCCACCAGATGGAAGCAAACCACTCTAAAGCATTTAAACCTCTCAACGTTAGCACTGTTCTATCAAAACCTTCTCAAAGGGGTTATTCAGGCAGTGAAAATAATCCAGGATGGCAATAGCACTGATATTTCTATACCGCTTCATAGTGAACGCAGCACTCTCTAAGTGGTTTACAATCTGTAAACCAATTGCCCCCAACAAGCTGGGGACTCATTTGTAGACTTGCAAAAGGATGGAAGGCTGAGTCAATCCTGGAGCCATTTAGGGATCGAACTCACAACCTTGCGGCTGCAGGACCGGCATTTAACCACCGCGTCACCAAGGCTCTGGATCGAATCTCGGTTGTTCACACGCAATTCAAATGCACCCGATTAAGTTTTTTGAGGGGGCTCCCAGAAAAACACTTAACTCAGACTAACTGAAAGAAACTGGCAGCGTGAATTTTCCTAGACTTCAGTCTACTTCCTCAGATGCATTTGGTGGAGTGGAAGCCAGGCACAGACATATATATGCCCTTGGTGTGTGAGGATGTCAATTCAAATTACAAATTCTTTATGTATGGAAATGAAGTTGCAGATTCAATATACAGTATATACTAATGGCATATATGTGTCTGTACCTGACTTCCACTCCACCAAAGGCATCCGAGGAAGTCGAATGATGTCTAGGAAAGTTCATGCTGCCAACTTCTTTCTTTGAAAGAAAACCTTCCATCGTTTCGTAGGTCAGTAAAATGAAAGTAGAAAGACTAACCTTGACTTTGGCCTGTTACAGACTGCCCAAATAAAGCTGCTTCGGGTCTCTTTGGAGGTATGCTATTTAAATGATGCATGGGTCCTAAGAGTCCGGAGATCGCGCCAAAGCCACACTCCATTCCTAAGCACTGGAGTGCAGCTTTGGTGCAGCTTCCGGATTCTTAGGATGCATGTATCATTTAAGCAGCATACCTCCAAAGAGACCCAAAGCAGCTTTATTTTGGCAGTCTGTAACAGGCCTTAGTCTCAAAGTTTGAAAGACTTGAGTCAGTCTCAAAGGTGCTACAAGATCTCTCTACGTCTCTGATTCTACAGACTAACACGGCTATATCTTTGAATTCCCAGGTTTGGCACATGATGCGCCATTCAAGTTTGTGTAGAAAGGGAAAAACTTGCAAGTTAGGTATAAGGTAATGCAAGATGCAAAGGAGAAGGACCGGGTTTATTGGATCTGAAATTGTAATTTGTGGCTGGTTGCTCAGTTTGGAGGAAAGAAGAGGTGATGCTGAGTTGGGTGTTACCTTAGGTATGGATGGCATGGATATCCAAGGTACAATAAGGTTAAAGTGAATGTAGATTTTTAAAATCTGTGAGATGTGCCATGTTGAGAAAAAGGGATAGATACGACCCCACGTTGTGCCCAAAAATGCCTTTTATGAACTCAGATACATGGTATAGAAATGTAAATGCTATGGCTATTGCCTTTGTGGCTTTTCAGAGCAAGAAGGGTTGTACATCAGAGAAACAACTATCTCTGAACTATCACTTACTTGGCCAAATTTAAGGCTGAGATGAAGACGACTTTGTTTAGGGAGGCATTCTGTTGTTAATCTGTCGCGATGTGTATGCATTCACTGTATACTTGTATTGTTTTAGAGAGGTTTTAATTTTGTACGTTGATGTTTTAGATTGTGCGCCGTGTGGCAACCTTTTCTAAAACTATTTTTGACACTGGCCTCATAAGGTTTGCCATATTCTTGTACTGAGAAGCAGACAGAAAAAGGCTTTCTCCTGCGTTCATTGTTTTTAAAAGGATCGCCAAGTCCTTTTGGTCTGAAAGGTGAAGAAATGTGCAAATATTGGTAAACACTTGCAAGAACAAACAATTTTTGCCCAATTCAATATTCAACCCGCTATTCCAAGCAAAGGGAATAAGGCCTGCTACGGAGCTGTTAAAAATGAAGAGCTTCTTAGGGGGGGGAAGGAGGCCTTAATTCAGCATTAACATGGTTGAATGCACAGCAATTCAAACCCAGCCTTTTCAGAATTAAGAACTCAGAGTTTAGAGCCTCTATGGACAAATACATAGAAAAATCCATTGTTTTTTCTCTCTCCGTGCTCATTTTCTTTCTCTCTCTCTCTCTCTCTTTAAAGATAAAAAGTTTCCAATGCTTATCAAAAAATGAACCAAAACAAATTTTGCACAGAGCCCAGCTGAGAAGGTTGCAGCTGTCCTCAATGGGTCAGTTTGGATGTAATGATAAAACATCTCCGACATGTGGCTCTCATAACAGTCTAGAGTCTGAAGCTAGCAACAAGCCCAAATGCTAACTGAATCCTAGACGGAAGTTTCCTCATTTTAAGACGGGGTGAATAACTATGCAGGCATTTCCAACTAGGTTTTAGCTTTAAAAAAGCATTTGAGGCGTGAGAAGGGTTTAGGGAAAGGGAAAGGTGGATTTAGGGACATTGCTAGCTGTTTGGAGCTATTTGCTGGTGCAAACAAATCAGATGAAAATTGGTCCATGTTTGAAATTTTGAACTTTTGTGGGACTAGTAGAAGACTTTGCATTCAAATACAGGCCAAACTTTCCCCACCTTTGGTTTTTAGCTCTGGATAAAGCCACTTGGCAACCAGGTAGCATGTAAAACCATAGAATCATAAAACATTCAAGGGTAGCTGCGTTGGCCATTTAACAAATACAAACACAAATCCACCAGTGAAACCTTTCGGCTTGGAACGTCTGGCCTGAAGAAGCAGCCCATGGAGCTTCGAAAGCTTGCAACAAGCATATTGTGCATTTCGGTTGGCCAATGAAGACATCACTGATGGATTTGTGTTCCTAGAATCATAAAATCATAGAGTTGGAAGAGACCGCAAGGGCCATCCAGTCCAACCTCCTGCCATGCAGGAAATCACAATCAAAGCATCCCCGACAGATGGGCATCCAGCCTCTGCTTGAAGACCTCCAAGGAAGGAGACTCCATAAGTTGAAAGAGATCCCAAGGAACATCCAGTCCATGCCATGCAGGAACTCACAATCAAAATAGCCTCCCGACAGATGCTTTGTTGAAAAACCTCCAAAGAAGGCGAATCCTCCGCTTTTCCAAGGCAGCCTGCTCCACTGTCAAACAACTCTTGTTGTCGGGAACGTTTAGGTGGACTCTCTTTTCCTGTAGTTTGAATCCATTGCTCCGCGTCCAACTCTCTGGAGCAGAAAACAAGCATACTCCATCCTCAATATGACACACACACACTCCTCTATCTTTGGATAAACTGATCAACTTGCTTAATATCCAGCAAATCACCAAGGTTAGAAAGAGATATTTCGTCACATGTGGTTCAGAATGGGAAATGACTCTTTTGAGAGAGTTTCTAAGGCCTGTTACAGACTGCCAAAATAAAGCTGCTTCGGGTCTCTTTGGAGGTATGCTATTTAAATGATGCATGGGTCCTAAGAGTTCGGAGGTTGCGCCAAAGCCACACTCCATTCTAAGCACTGGAGGGCTTTATATGTCTTATGAAAAACATTAGTACGATACAATCTTAGGCACATTTTCCTGACAGGTAAAAGCCCTTCCAAATTCAGTAGGGCTTACTTCCGAGGAGACAGGCGTTGCACTGCACTCCTAACTGACTATACATGGCAACATTAATATATAAATAGAATGTACTTACATTGCTAAATGCCACCGTCTCCTAGAGGAGAAAAGTGTAAATTATTCCAATTAATATCTCTATCCCCTAATGACCTATTAGATATTTTACCCCAGACAAATATCTGATGGTGCTTAATGCTGCTGGAAAAAAACGAAACAAGGCTATAAATCTTTTAGCAATGAATCAGAAGCTAGTAGTCATCTCCTCTCTTTTTAATTAGAGCCCCACTTCACCTAAAACGTTCCTTCTTTTTCTATAGTAATCTATTGCTTTCTCGCAGGAACAGACTCAAGTAAGGTTTTTAAAATGCGTGATCCTACATCTTCATTTGGAGGGCAACCTCTGTAATGTGGTGAAGTACTAATACAGTGGGCCCTCCATGTTTGCTAGGGTTAGAAAACATCTGTGAAACTGCAAAAACCAGAAATAAAACACACTACTGAATTTTATTTTACCTGAATGAACAGCTGTAGGAATCTCTGGGTCCTCCAGCGTGACTCTAGGGCCATTATCAGATGAGTCTGGAACTGGGGCTCTTCAGCACTGGGCGGTTCGAATTCACGTTATTTCGCACAATACCATACCATCATACCAGCAATTCTGTAATGGCCCAATCCAGACCTCACGGTGATATGCGCGAGTAGATGCCGAACATCTGCAATGCGTTACTGGCTCCTCTTTTTGGAGCGTGTTGGCCAGTGCGCTGATAAGGGGTTGGCAATATACGGTTGGGGCTCTGTTCATCTCAGTGCGAATGGGTCTGGTGTGACCACCCAGTCTCTGAATTTCCATCGCAAGACCCCCAGATTCCATTTTTACTTCCGGTGGTCTTTCCTCTTGCCGGTTTCCAGGGAAAGGGGGGGGGGCGTTTCCAGCGGCCTCCTTCCTCCTCCTCCGGCTTGGGGCCAGCATACGCTGCATCCCAAGAAGGGAAGAGGCGCGGGGGGCCGCTGGAATCGTGGTTCCGACCGCCTCCTCCTCCTCCTCCTCCGCTTGGGAGCCAGCATAAGCTGCATCCAAGAAGGGAAGAGGCGCGGGGCCCGCTGGAACGGCGGCGATCGCCGCGATTCTAGCGGCCCCGCCGCCCGTTCCATCTTGGATGCAGCTTATGCTGGCTCCCAACGGGCGGAGGAGGAGAGGAAAAAAAAGCCCCCCATTTAATTAGATGGCCATCAGCCTCTTTGACAGCCGCTGGAACTGGTCCCCCGCCCCCCAGAATACATATTCACAACACTCAACACACACACACGTAGAACCGGGCATTGCTAATTTGTTGCAAGGGAAGGTTACTGTTAACGTTAAAACCAAGCAGGATGTAGAGATGGAAACAGAGGGATGTAGACGAGGGCACGTTGTATCGCGATTGTTTAATGTGCATGAGCGGCTCTCCAGCTGTTACGGGCTGTCTGACATGACCTCCCCTTCACCCCGGAAGCGTTTAAGGTGAACCCATGCAGGGCACCACTGAGCATGTGCGAGGGGCCGATACGAATCGGCCAATCTCATGTTGAGCACCGGTGTGACCAAACTTCTGCACCGAATGCATTCGCGCGGAATGCGTATTGGCCAATTTGAATCCTGCCAATCGGAGGGTCCAGAGGTAGGGCTCCAAGGTAGTTGATGGATGTGCGAAATAACGTGAATTCGAACCGCCCATGCTGAAGACCCCCAGTTCCAGACTCATCTGAAAGGGCCTAGGTCAACATCCACCAGAAATGCACCACAAAATTGTGTTGGGTGGACCTGCAAAAGCTAGAGAAGTGTCCTCTCTAGGAATCTTGAGGCCATTCGGTGTGACTTCTGGACACTGACCGCAAGTTGGACTGGAGGACCTATAGATTACTAGAGAGAATGTATTACCAAATCCGTGAATGAGCGAACCCCAAAAGCCAAAGCTTTTGCATAGAAAAGTTATTTGTTTTACAACCATGTGGAGGGTAGACTGTAACACCCATGCATCTGAGGAATGAATTTAGTCTAGAACGCTCATGTGCCAACTTCTTTCTTTCAGTTACAAGCTCTTTACAGCTCGTACACACACATGTATACACATATGGAAGGAACTAACAGACTGCAACACAGAGGCAATGGGGTGACTGATATAAACAGTTAAAGGTCGCTCTTAAACACCAGTGCACACATACACAGATACGGAAGAGGCTTCCCCACACCTCTGCTTGACTAGTGCGCTAGCTACTACTCCTTCTCCTTGAAGAGGTGCGCAACATCTCTCTCAGGTCTGACAAACGGGACCCTGCAACAAAACACCTGCAGTCTAAGTGCTCTTTGTTCAAGGTTCTGCCAGCTATTACTACCCTTCGCAATCCTCCATTCCGTTCCACTTCCCTGGGTTTCTAACCAGTTGGACAGTATGGCTTCTGATCATGCACAGCCCTAACTGGGCTGTTTTTGGAGTTTCCTATCCTAGAGTCTCCTATTCTGCTTTGGTCAAGCCTCACCTTGAATACTGTGTCCATTTCTGGGCACCACAATTAAAAAGGATTGTTGAGAAACTGGAGCATGTCCAAAGGAGGGCACCAACTAAAATGGTGAAGGGTCTGGAAACCATGAGCCCTATGAGAGAAAGACTTAGGAGGCTAGGGATGTTTAGCCTGGGGAGAGAAGGTTAAGAGGTGACATGATAGCCCTGTTTAAATATTTGAAGGGATGTCATATTGAGGAGGGAACAAGCTTGTTTTCTTCTGCTCCAGAGACAGGACCCAGAACAATGGTGCAAGTTACGGAAAAGAACTGGTGGCCTTTGCGCGGTCTCTTCCACACTCATGTCTGTGATAATCTTGAGAGTTCAACAGGTCTATGTGTATACATGGATGGAATTGTCCTGGCTGCTAAAGATTCCACCTTCAACTGAATGTACTTCACAATTAATATATAGGGCGTGAGTTAGTTCCATGACTCACCCTACAGAGAAACAGCTGAATTAACCACCCTCAAGTTTAGTTCAGTTCATATTTATTACGGTCATAGACCAGCACCTCCACCCTCAAGAGACATCCTGGTGTGCCTCAAGTGTGTCTCCAGCATAGAAATAAAGCAGATGGACACCATCTTAAAGTGCCGTGGCTCCCTCCTATGGAATTGATAGTTTAACATGTCTTTAGCCTTCTCACTAACAGAGTGCTGGTGCCTCTTCAAATCCCAATGGAGCTGTGGCAGTTCAAGTGGGGTCAACTGTACATTGCTACAGTCGCGATGAACCCCTGTAAGAGTTTCATGCTCTTGCTTTGGCTGAGCTTCCGCCGAGACGCAACAGATTCTGTCGCACTGCAATGCACTTGGTGCGTTTTAAACAATTCAAGTGACTCTCCCCAAAAGAGACAACAGAACACCTGCTTTTACAGGAAAGCTGTCCACTCAGCTCACCGTTGCTGCCGCCTTCTCATATGCCAAGAAACAGGCTTCAAAATCTAGGAAACATCTGAGAGGATGGGCCCAAATGAGCATAATCTGGAAAGGAGGCTGTCCTGGGTGTGCAGGGGTTGGGTGGAGAGGCACATTCAATCTTGGCACAAAATGCAAAGGGAGAGGATGTTATTTCAAAGCGCCAACATGCCTTGAGTCATACGGAGGAGACAAGAAACTGACCTCTGGCGCCCGCTGTTAACTCAAATTGCCTCACAATGGTCGAGGAAGCTTGCCAGAAGAGGTCCAAGGAGGGCTCTGACCTGTATCCCTTTTTTGGTAGCTTCGGCAGAAGAGAGGTTAGCTATTCGCCCACCGAGGTCAACGCAGGGCTCCCTTAATGGGGTGCGAGATTCAAGAGAGACACAAAGCCTGCCTCTGCCTCATTAGCAAGGCTCCACAGTAATCCAAGACAGAAGGCTTCTCTCTGCCCAAAGTGAGGAACAGACATTGTAAATACCATGTGTGTTAGACTGGGAATTTAACTGAATTAAGACACACACACTGTGCACACACACAAAAAATATTTCAGTTCTTTTTTAGGGAGCGCGAGATTAGATAGATCCTCTTATAACATACTAGATTAGCTCCCCTTCCCATTACAGATCCCAAGAGAGGCCCTTTCTTGGTTTTACTTAAATAGCTCTTTTCCCTCCCCAATGAAGGATCTCATTATCTAAAGTAGAAGCAGACTAGAATTACAATGTGAGTCATCACAAAGGCAGCTTCTCAGATAACTAGTGTGCCTTATAGGAAGCGTGGGGAAACCTGCCACATACCTCTCCCTATACCTACTCCCTACACTTACCCACATCATGATCTGAGTAAAATGGGATCCTGTAGATCAGAGATGGGGAATGTATTGCCTTCTGGGTTCTGACAAACTACAATTCCATCAACCAAACTGAAAGAGGTTTTAGCCAGGCTCATGAGGGCTTGGTTGTAGTTCCTCCCCTAATGGTGATGCTACAACCAAGCCCTCATGAGCCTGGCTAAAACACCCTTCAGCTTGGCTGGTGGTGAGGTATAATGGGAACAGTAGATCATCAGAACCTAAAGGGCCATGGGTTCCCCAGCCCTACATGTGACTGGCTGGGCAAGACTGGGACTTAAAACCTGAAGGAAGGACCTGGGACCTAAAACCTGAAGGATTCCAGCATTCCATCCCCACAGAGGTCAGATAGCACTAGGGGAAGACTGCATGTTAGTTGGATAGACTCGATTAAGGAGGTCACAAGTAGGAATTTACAGAGCAATGGAGGATAAGAAGACTTAGAGATGTCTCATCCACAGGGTTGCCATGAGTCAGAATCGACTCAAAAGTGGTTAAAAACAGGACCTAAACAGAGCAGTGGAGAACACGGAGTCTTGGAGAAGATTCATCCACAGGGTTGCCATGAGTCAGAATCGACTCAAAAATGGCTAATAACAGGACCTAAGCAGAGCAGTGGAGGACAAGGAGTTTTGGAGAAGATTCATCCACAGGGTTGCCATGAGTCAGGATCGACTCAAAGGTGGTTAACATCAACAGGACCTATGCAGAGCAGTGGAGGATAGGGAGTCTTGGAGTAGACTGTTGCCATGAGTCAGGATCGACTCGAAAGTGGTTAACAACATTAACAACAAGGGAGCACTAGTGCAACAGCGCCCTTCCACTCAGGCACCCCAGCAGCTCGTATTTTATGATTTATAAATACGTTTGTAAATACAAACCAGCAATTGATATATACAGGCATACCGTCTCTAAAGGGAATATATATCCCTCAAGAAACTAGCTGCTGATAACCTCATCCTTCATGCATTATCCACCCCCCTTTTCAAGCTGTCCAAGTTGGCAGCCATCATTACTCTCGTGTGGCCGTGAATTCAGTTGAATGATGCCCTTTGAGGAGAAGTCTTTCCTTTTATCTTTCTTGAGTCTCCAACCATTCGGATTCATTGGAAACAATGGGCTCCACTAATGTGAGAGGGGTCTATCAACTTTCTTCATATATCACACATGATTTTAGGACAAGTCTATCATCTCTGCTTTGGGCCCATCGCCATTTTCATGCCCCTTTCTGCTAGTTTTCCAGACCCTTTTTCCAAGTATGCATATGACAAGTGTAGTTTACGTAAGTTATCCCTGTACCAACCATATGTCTTAAAGTCATGAATAGATTTTCAGAGGGCATTCACACTATACTGTCGGTTTGCTACCTCCGAAGGCACAAAACAAACAGGGCAGCAAAAATTCAATGCAGCTGATGGTGGAAATCAACAGCCATCATGATAGGAGCGACCAATACCTTTAACGTCTCTGAATTTGCCAGCCTCCTTTAAAAGCCAACTGTGTTGGTGTCCATCTAAATGAAAGTGCTCCAAGAATTACCAGTCTGGGAGATCTGAAAGACTTTGCTACCCGAAACCATGTGTGCCTAAGAGAGATCAAGAAACATTATGGAAAACCCAACAGCCCCGCCAAGCGGACAAAAGCAGTATTATCGCTACTAGTTGCCAGCACTTCTGCCCTTCCTCCAGTGACATTTGCAAAACAATCAATATCTCATTATTGGCCATAATCACTAACCAGTTTTTGTTTGTTTTTCTTGCGGAGATGAACCTCTATAAGAAACACAAGACTCTTTTTCCCCCCAGTTCTCTCCCTCCATGCGCATGTTGCACAGACCGGGTGTCCTAAAAGTCCAAAATCAATAGTGGCAGGGACTGTTACGCGCATTAAAAACACACCCGCCGAAGGTTAGAGAATATTCTCCCCATCTAAGCTTAAAAAATGTTTTAGAAAGCACACGCAAAATCTGAACTCTCAAGCTGTAGCCGAAGCCGGCGACCTTTTGCTAACTGCTGGAAGGTAAAAGCATGATAAATAAGTAAATAGGTCACCCTAGGAGGGGGTTTGCCAACAACCTTTTAATTAAAATACTCCAGCGCCTGTAAGGTCACGCTGAAATGACAGAACCCTGACTACAAAGCTCTTGTCCAAGGGAGAGGGAGGATGAAACATATGGAGCCTTCCTTCTGGGCCTTGCTTCCTTCTTAAGGTGAGAAGGACACTTGCCTATTACAGAGTGGATTCAAACGGGGAAACATCTCCCACTAAGACACAGACGCACACCTTCTCAGCCAGCTGGAAGAAACTGAGACCAAGCTTGCCTGGTGGGTGTTATTTCACTAATGTGTTCTTTGGGACGGAGGTCAGCCAACAAGCAACTTGGATTCCAAACAGCTATTTCTAACTCGGGTTGCTGCCTTTGAAATTAAAGGGGGAGCAGAGGGACCAGGGGAGTCAGCCACTTCTCCTATCTCTCATCACTACAGAAAGCGCCAACAAACCTCCCTCATCAGCAGCAAAGCCTGACCCCTGCCAGCTCATTTAGCCTGGCTGCTCACTTGCGCATTTCAAATCTTTCCAGTTAATTGGGCCACATTATCGGCCATCCCAAACACCCCCTGCCTCTCTTTCCCTCCTCTGGCGGCGGGCCCAATGGCTTCGACTGTGTCAAGCCAAGCCACAAAATAATAATAATAAAACCCCACCAGAATCCAAGAAGAGTGCTCTAATCTCAGACAAGCCTATTTCCTTGGGGCCTTTGCTCTAAGTCAGTTTTCATTTTAAAACAAGCTTTTTTGCTCACAGCCTTCTTGGCAAAGGAAGACATGACGGGAGACAGAGGCACCCCTTTAATGGCTCCACCTGGACATCACATCTAAACCAAGGTGACCTGTAACCTAAGTCCTCGTTTTCGGGTTGTTTGCTACAGCTGGCCAGCACTCAGAAAAGTTGTATTTGGTTTACAGTTCCTAGGATCTCCTACCTGCTATCGCCAGTCAAGATGCTAGTTGGAGGATTTGGCTAAGTAGGTTCAAAAGGAACTTTTCCCAAGCTCTAGAGCTGACACCTTCTCCACAGGCACAGATTTTAAGACATCAGGGAGCTGGATAGGTTCACTGCACTTCTGTTGACAAATTGGCAGGGAGTCCTGTTAGTCTGTTAGATAAAAATCATTCTGCCCTCTCCAACAGGAAGCTGGCAAAACCGACTTCGATAAAGCCAATACAAAAAAATTCAAAGCAATGAACAAGGTTTAAAGTTCGACAGAATGATATGTTATGGAGATGTGCAAAAGAGAGTGGAGCAGAAGAAGCAAAGACTGCATTAAAAAGGAGTGGAAGCAGTGACACCTTCAAGCTAGGCATGAGAAGTCAGTCCCAACATGTTATACTTAGAGAGATACACAAAGAATTGCCACTGTAATTGAGTAAGTCCATGACTAGTACCATACATAGGTTTTGAGCCTGTACCAAAGTTGCAGGGGCAAGCGAACATAATCCCCTGCCCTTGGAAAGCAGCAGCAGTTGTTCGGTTCTGTCTGCATCTTCCCAATACAATCTATGCATTTGTCCCTGTTTTCTATGACTCTGTGCCAGAGATGGAGAATGTGCGGCTGTCCAAATGCTGTTGGGCTGCAAGTCCCTTCAACCTTTGCCAAAGGGAGTTGCACTCCAATAGCTTCACATTCCTCAGTATTTCTCTATGTACAGAATGTCTTTGAGGCAGAAAATACTCAGAATAAATACACACTGATCTGTAGCAAGAATTAAAGGGCAAACTCATCATCAGATTCAATCTACTGGTGAGGATAGAGCTGGAATTATAAGATACCATAAGGATCAGCATGAGCATAGTGGTTTGAGTGTTGGAGGATGACTCTGGAGGACCAAGGTTCGATTCCCAGCTCAGCCATGAAATCCACTGGTTATCTTGGGCAAGTCACTCTCTCAGCCTCAGAGGAAGGCAATGGCAAACCTCTCCTGAACAAACCCTGCCAAGATAACCTTGTGATAGGTTCGTCTCAGGGTTGCCATAAGTCAGGACCAACTTGAAGGCACACAACAACAGAGATCACATAGGTGGAGATGTTATTTCATTCCAACCAAAGCTTAGCCTGAGATTATCGCTAGCCTGAAATCACCCAGTGAGCAAACAGGGAGTTAGACTGGATTTATTTGGTATGACTTTGCCCATACAGAACCATCAGATATGTCCAGACGAGATGCACAGGTGCACTCTCTGTAAAGCAGGAAGAAAAGCAAAATCTCAGTCTGATCTTTCTTGATATCACATAGTTAATCAGGAATCCCACTTAATAATGGGACTTAATAATGTCTAGGTTTACAGCCTCAGTGACCAGACCATTCCACATGCCATTCAACTCCCCCATTGCAGAAGGATGTGTTTAATTACTGAACCCATTATTTTAAATGTGTACTTCAGTAGGTACAACTGTATATCGCCTACATTCTTCCACTCTGGAACTGAAGGCACATCACAAGGTTGTACAGCACACCAGTGGGAAAAAAGGAAGTGGGTTAAACACTTCCAGAATGTCACTTGTCCAGAATCTTGGCCCAGAATGTCACAAGTGTCACAGGCCAGACATTCAGTGGCACTTGACACTGTTTTAAAACCAAGACTGAGAAATGCCTAGCCCTTAGGATGACGGGGGGCCTTCCTTGGGCACCTCCTCCATGGGCTCAGGGTCCTGCTCTTGCGGGTTGTCTTGCATTTCCTGCAACATGCTTTGTAGTCTCAGTTCCAGCATAGGGTCCCTGGTCTTGGCTTCAGGTGTTACCTGTAGGTTAAAACAGAGCAGCAGCATAGTACGATAAGACCATCTTACCTTTGCAAACGTGCTGTGCATAAAGAGCTATTAGAGCCATTTTCAATCTCTTTTCCATGCCCTGTGGGCAGTGAATATATCCCCCCCACCCCAGCAAGGTACCATGTGTGCAACTGTGCAAATGGCCTTTTGAGAAGAAAACAACAAGCAAGGGACATCTCCTAAGACATCTCACAGCTGCCATCATGGTCTTGCTGGTCTGAATGACGGGCTTTGCACCTGGTATATGAGCTAGAAGAGAAACTCATATTTGTGCTTAAGGAAACACACAATAGGAAATCTCCTCCCTGCTCTTGATTCGCACCAGGACCAGAGATGGGGACAAAGTGTTAAAGCGCTCAAAGAGTCTCTGGGTCTTGACTCAAACTGTATAGTGGGAATATTCCTCCCTGTTTACTTCTAAAAAGCCATTCACATCCTTGTACTACTGCATGAAAGGCCCTTAGTCTGCAACCCAATAAGAAAATAATGGAACATAAGCCCTCATCGTGTCCCTGAGCATCTCTGCGATATAACATATTTTTTACAGTATGGTGGATAACCAAGGGAGTTGTCCCAGGGACATGTCAATTGTCTTCATTCTGGAATCGGACAACTGCTAGCGGGAAAGAGATAAAGGAAAAATGTGTGTCTGAATATAAACATGCCACTACCCCAACAACCATTTGAAAAGATTTGGTAGAGTGTGTGGTGAAATGAAGGAGAGTCAGTTGCCCAACCAAAGGTCATGCTGCCAGAGAGACGATGGGATGAACTAAGGCAATATCACAAGGAAGATTTGAACAGATTCGTAAGTTTCCATCTATCCTACAAAGTGATGCCTCATGATACTTAACAGTTACTAAGGTCTGTGGATTTAACCCATCCAATTTTCAAAGTAACTGCGTCAGAAACAAGCACCAGGGAGTCAAATTTGTTCCCGAAAATAAGTAGCTGCGGCCAAGCTAAAAGACAGTACACTGAATGCAAAATAACTAGCCCAAGCAGTTGGACTATGTGTGCAGTAGCAGAGAAGGATTTTCTCCCTCGTGATGCATTACTATGCTACATGCAGATGCCACATGTACAGGTTTAATCCAAGGGATTAAGGCTGAGAGGGGAGGCTAGAGAAAATTAATACATTATAGTCTCATACATGCTACAGAGCAAAGAAAATTTAAACACAACATAATCCGGTTCAGAGTTCATGTAAAAAAAGCCAGACCAATATTCCTTACTACTCAGAAGCAAATATGACTGACTTCAAGTGTACTTACTCCCAAGCAAGTATGCACAGGGGTGCAGCTTCATACTCTTGAGAAGTCAGTTTTATTGTTGCTATTACTGTTTACTCACAACAGGGCTATTTAAAAGATTATGAGAAACGTTTATCCTTCAACATATACACAATTATTGATCTACAGCTGAATAATCCTGTTGTCATATGTCCAGAAACCTCCCTTTTCTATTATTACCATCAACATCATCGCCTCCCTTTTGCAAGTCTGGGCCTGATAACATGCATTCTTCTCCTCTGTTCTTTATGATACCTTTGGTTTAACTGCTCTGGGATATTTGTGACACATTAGGTTTTGACCAAACACCCTGAACTATTGTATTAAAGCCATCCCCGCTAATAATTAGCCTTTTGCTTGTGAGCTGTATTCTACGCATTGTAGAACAACTTTTTACAACACTTACATTCCCTACTCCTTTTCTTCTTAAGAGAACTCCCTCTGCCAAGAGGGCCTTCCCTGTCTCTTCAAACAGCCTTTCATCATCCATTTCTCCTTGCTTCTGCAGTTCATTGTACTTCTCAACAAACCTGGAATGTAAGAAGACGGTGAAGAGCAGGCGAAGGAAACCATTTTCATTTCACGAACAGAAATTTGCTGTTCACCTACCTTTGGCAAGCAGATTTGAAGTTTAACCTGGAGAGCTCAAAGGCTCTTGGGCCACTTCCATAAGCTTCGTAAAATTTCCTAAATGAATAAGAAGTTTCAACTTGGGATTGATGCATACAAATGACTAAGACCGTCCCTTAAAACAAGACACTAGGTTCCCCTCCATAAGTAAGGGTTCTTTTTCTTATGGAGGTGCACTTTGGGACACTTCTTGTTTTGTGTCTTTGGGAGAGGTGAAGGCCTCAGAGGGTCAAGGACCTCCACAGTTAGAATGATAGAATCACAGAATCATAGAGTTGGAAGAGACCCCAAGAAGGGCCATCCAGTCCAACACCCTTCTTCCATGCAGGAACTCTCAATCAAAGCATCCTGACAGATGTCCATCCAGCCTCTGTTTAAAGACCTCCAAGGAAGGAGACTCCACTGCACTCTGAGGAAGGAATGTGTTACTCTCGAACTGCCCTTAGTGTCAGGAAGTTCCTCCTAATCTTGAGCTGGAATCTCTTTTCCTGGAGCTTGCATCCATTGCTCTGGGTCCTAGTCTCTGGAGCAGCATAAAACAAGCTTGCTCCCTCCTCAATGTGACATCCCTTCAAGTATTTAAACAGGGCTATCATATCTCCTCTTAACCTTCTCTTCTCCAGGCTAAACTTCCCAAGCTCCCTAAGCCTTTCCTTATAAGACCCTTCACCATTTTGGTAACATTCCTCTTATGTCAAGAGACCGCTCAGTACTATATCAGTTTCGCTTTATGCTTCTCGGCTGCTGCTACTGCAAGAGCAAGGAAGAGAGAAATAAACATACGCTCGGATTTTGTCCTCCGGGTACAAGATGGGAGGGACGAGGTCTTCCTCTTTGCTGTAGCGCGGGCAAGGGTTCCGATAGACAGGTTCCCTCAGCGGAGGGAAAGCAGCGTAAACGTCGTACCAGGTGGGCTTCTTGGCCTCAGGCATCACCCCTGAGCGCAGCAGGTCCCGCGTCCTAAAGATGGTGGAAAAGCACATAGAGAAAGTGAGAGTTCCTGCATGGCAGAATGGCCCTTGGGGTCCCTTCCAAATCTAGGATTCTATGAGAGAACAGCATCAGCCAAGGCACAAGACATAATCCAAAAGTAAGGGACGTGGATCCTGTGTCACAATGCCTTCGTTTCCATTCTGTGCTTGCGGTATTGTTTTAGATATGCTTCAGTTTTAGACCGGGCAGGTTGTTATTCTTATTTCGTTTTGATTTCTGCTGTGTCACCCTGTGCAAATCTACAGCATTCTAAAAGAAGCCTTAAATTGGTATACTATACCCCTTCAAATAAGTATATATATATAAACACGTTAATATATATATATATTATATTCCTTCAAATATTTATATCTATATAAAACAACACACACATATTAGATACCTTTAAATATTTAATTTAAAACACACTAAATATATACTATATCCCTTCAAATAAATTATAGCTGTATATATATAGATACACACACACATTAATATATATTATATTCCTTCAAATATTATATCTATATAACACATTAATATCAATAGAGATAATACATATATGTATTATATCCCTTCAATATATATATATATATATAGATGCACATTAATATATATCCTTCAAGTAGTTTTATAAATTATAATAAAACAAATTAAATACATATATTTTATCCCTTGAAATATTTATATATAAAAACAATATAAAATATCCTTTCAAATATTTATATAGAAACACATTAAAATATATATATTATATCCTTCAAATTTTAATATAAAAACACATTAAAACATATATGTTATATCCCTTCCAATACTTATATATAAACACATTATATATAACACACACACACACATATTATGCTTCAAATATTTATATAATATATAATATATATATATACACATTAACCCCCTTCTCTATTCTGCTCTCTTGGAAGAAAAGCCCTCCTCACCTGCTGAAACGGAGCCCAGCTTCTCCAAGCGGCTCCCTGCCATAACGCCTTCAGCCTGGACTAGGCCTCTCTTAGCAACCGGGCCCGGCCTTAGCAACCGCCGCCACCCGGAAGCGGAACAAGCCGAAGCCGAAGCCTCGCGAGATTTCTGGGCGGCGCGAACGCAGCGGAGCAGGAGACGCAGCTGCGAGCCGAAGCGAGGAAAGCGCGAGGGGCAGGCAGGCAGAAGCAATCGATGGAGGAGCAATGGAGCCTGAAGAATAAGGCCTCTCCAGAGAAGCGAGAGACAGGGAAAGGAGGAAGGAAGAGGAAGGAGAAAAAGAGAAAGAAAGAAGGAAAGAAAGAAGGATAGAAAGAAAGAAAAAAGAGAGAAGGAAACAAAAAAGAGGGAAGGAAGGAAGGAAAGAGGAAAGAAGAGAGAAAGAAAAGAGAAAGAAAGAAGGAACAGAGAAAGAAGATAGAAGAAAGAGAGAGGGAAGGGAAAAGAGGGAAGGAAAGAGAAGGAAGAAGGAGAAAGAGGAAGGAAAGAAGGTAACAGAGAAAGAAGGATAAGAAGGAAAAAAGAAAGACGGAAACAAAAGAGAAAGAAGAAGGAAGGAAGGGAAAGATGAAAAGACAAAGGAAAGTGAAGGGAAGGAAAAAGAAAGAAAGATGGGAAAAGAGAAGAAGTATGAAGTTAAGAAAGAAGAAAAAGAAGGAAGAAGAAAGAAAAGGAAGGAAAAGAGAAGAAGAAAGAAGGAAGAAGGAACAAAGAGAGAGAGAGAGAAAAAGGAGGAAGAATGAAGGACATGAAGAAGAGAAATAAAAAGAAGGAAACAAAGAAGAAAGAAAAAGGAAGAAGGAGTGAGGGAAACCTTTTCAAACCCAACTTCATACATGTTTAATTCTATTTTAATGCCCATTTTTTATGTTTTAACTGTCTTGTTTCTTTTAATTTGTAGCCACTTTGTTTCCCAATTTTAGGGAGGAAAGGGGGACAGTAGTAGTAGAATAAACAAACATCCCCCTTTCCCCCTCACAATACAATTTGGGGCTGGGCAATCCCTAGCCTTGTCATCCCAAAAATGTGAAACTTCCAAACTCGGTTTATTTCAACCGAGGTACAATAACCTCCAAAATCCATTAAACGGTGATCACTTTGTTGGCCAAATGGGGGCACAATGATTTAAATGTTGGTTTACGACTCCGAAGACCAGGGTTCGATTCCCAGTCTGGCCATGAAGCCCACTGGGACCCGGGGTCAAGTCACACTCTCTCAGCCTCAGATGAGGGCAATGGCAAAAAAAAAAAAAAAACACAATGAAGAAACTTGCCAAGAAAAAATCCCATGATTCATTTAGACTTGCCATAAGTTGGACACAACTTGAAGGCATACAACAAGGTTTAGTGTTGTCAAGCCACACTATTTCTACCATGTAGAGATTGGTCCTTTCACACTATGAAAGCAGTCACTGTGATTCTCTTTAATATGCAGTTTGGACACCATTAAGTCCTGTGGAATCCTGGGATTGTTAGTTTTAACCAGGTCTCGCCTCTCTGCCAAAGAGTGCAAACTACAACTCCCATAGAATGGAGCCAGGCCATTAAAGTGGACCACACTGCCTATGCCTACACTAAGATGCATCCTGACTCTTCTTATTTATATGTTTTCCCCCAATGTTTTAGTTTGGCTTTTTAAGTTATTGGAGGATGCTCAAAGATATAGCTGGGTTAGTCTGTGGGATCAGTATATAGAGATCATTCTGTAGCACCTTTGAGACACACTGAAAGGAAGACGTTGGCAGCATGAGCTTTCGTAGACTTCGCTCTACTTCCTCAGATGCATATTATGACTATATTATATTAAAAGATATAGCCATGTTAGCTGTAAATCAGTATGTGGAGAGATCTGTTGCACCTTGATACTCACAGAAAGAAAGAAGTTGGCAGCATCTTTCCTAGACATAAGTCTACTTCCTCAGAGCATTAGTGGAGTGGAAACAGGGACAATAATACATTGGACATCTCACATACCATGTCTCACCACACATGTCATCCCTGGTTTACACTCCACCAAATGCATCGGAGGAAGTATGTAGACTGAAGCTAGGGAAGCTCATGCTGCCAACTTCTTTCATTCATTTAGTCTCAGAGATGCGAGATACCCATGTTCCTTCATGGACGCCTTTCATATGCATCTAGAAGCATCTTAGTACACACAAAAACAGAGAGAAAAAGCCAGACTCTTCATTGACGCCTGTAACGATTCTTCTGTTGTGAGAAATTTGCTGCAAAAGTGTGCCACAAGATGCCACAAAGAGCACATCTATTTACATTTTTGCTGCACATAAGGGATGGTAAGGAAGCACTGGGTCTGCAGCCATATGGATGCAATCCTCGGCATATTTCAGAGCTTAGGACTTTGATTTGTGTTACGTTGCGATACATGTATGATGGATTCCCCAACCTGCCTCCTCAGATGTGCCTTCTTCCTAATGGGAAAAGCTGGTGGCGGCTGCCAATCTGTGGTGGCATATCCTTCTCACTTGTATCTTTGGAAACATAACTAAAAATGGTTGAATTCAAGACATAGCCATGTTAGTCGGAGAATCAGTACTTAGAGAGATCTTGCAGCACCTTGAGACGCTGAAAGAAACTGCCCCAATGAAAATAGTTCATGTTGACATTAAGCCAGAATGTGAAACTCACCATGAAAACAAGAAGCATATCCAGGAGATCGCCATGTTGGCTTACAACGAAGTACGATCACTCCAACATCTACAAAACAGCCATAACTTCTTGGCCAGCCAAAATGCACCAATGTCACAATGCAAACACTTTGCCGGATGGAGAAGGCAGTGAAGCTTGTTCACCATCATCGATTTTGTTCATTTTAATAATAATAATATAATTCTTATTTTATATACCGCTATCAAGATAATAGCGGTGAACAGCAAGTAAACTAATTAGCAGTAAGCTAATTTGCCCCCAACAGTCTGGGTACTCATTTTAGCGACCTCGGAAGGATGCAAGGCTAGTCGAGCTTGGGCCCTTTGCTGGTCTGAACTCGCAACCTTGTGGTTTTGAGTGAATGGCCAGTACAGCATTAACCACGGCGCCACCAGTGGTTGGACATAATGAGTTGCTGTTATTGTTTGTTGTTGATGTTTGTGCCTTCATTTCCGACTAAGGCAACCCTAAAGCAACCGATCATGGAGGTTTCTTGGCAAATTTCTTCAGAGGGGTTTGCCATTGCCATCCTCCAAGGCTGAGAGAGTGTGACTTGTTCAGGATCATCCAGTAGTTTCATGGCTGAACTGGAATCAAACCCTGGTCTATGGAGTTGTAGTCCAACCTCAAACCACGACGCCATACTGGTTTCCATTCAAGTTGGCCAATAAAGCCTGGATTTGGAGGTTATTAATGAAAGATTAATCTTACATGAGAGCCTGAGGGATGCAGCCTAAGTCAGAAACGATTTGAAGGCGCACGACAAGAATGTGTTTGTGATTTTTGTGCCTTTTCTTCAAGGTTATCTGACCTACTGTATGCGCCCGCCAGATGGCACGGGGCATAAGACTTCATGGCATGGCTCTCCTCATTCCTCCACCCTCTTGTCCCTTTGAGGAATGTGCAAAACCGCCTACATCAAGGTTACTGCAACAAGCACACAGTCGTCATGCTTCCTTCGTTTCCAGGAATCGGCGTCCTTAGAATACTAGTTCAGAGTCAATTCTCCTAAATTACAGAGAAGTCAACACAAACCCTTCATTCTCTGGCTAAAAAAGGGACTCCTGATCCCACTTGGACTACCTTGAATCATTTGTTGTTGTGGGCCTTCAAGCCTTTACAATTTACGGGGATCTGAAGGCGCAGTTGTGTGATGGTTTGAGTGTTAGACTATGACTCTGGAGAACAGGGTTCGAATTCCCACATGGCCATGAAATGTGTGACCCTGGGTAAGTCACACACACCAGCCTCAGAGGACGGCAATGGTGATCCCCATCTGAAGAACTTACCAAGAAAACCCTATGATAGGTTCGCCTACAGTCAATAAGTCAGAAAGACTTGAAGGCACACACAACAACCCATGATAGGTTCGCCTTAGGGTCGCCATAAGCAGAAATTTGGAGGCACACAACAACAACATCCTATGATAGATCCGCCTTAGGGTAGCCGTACGCCGGAAATGAGTGAGGCACACAACAACAACATAACAAGGCTATGGGTTTTTCTGGGGCTGAGAGTGTGTGATTCGCCCAGTGGGTTTCCAGGTTGAGGCAGGAATCGAACCCGATCTCTAGTCATAGTCCAACGTTCAAACCACTACACCGTGTTAACTCAAAGTGTGATCTTAAACAGTTGTCTACATTAAGTAGTAATTGATTTCTGATTTCTATGAATGGTTGTGAAAGCCAGAGAGTGAAGAATCAAACCCTAGTCCAGTGATGGTGAACCTATGGCACGCATGCCAGAGGTGGCACTCAGAGCCCTCTCTGTGGGCACATGTGCCATCGTCCCAGCACAGAGTTTTTGTTACTCGAAAAGGTTCGCCATCACGCCCTAGTCTCCAGAGTCGGAGTCCAACCTCAAACCACTTGCCATGATATATTAACAAAACCAAGTTTCCTAGAGTTTATGAAATCTTTTTTTAAGGGAAGAACAAATGTATTTTGACTGTTTCGTTTGATGTTCTTGTATTTCATGCTTTGTGCGCATGTGTTTTACCTAGTTTTTGTGAACCCTCAGCTACTACATACTGTAAAAAATATCAAATAAAGTAAATCAATAAGCAAGTTTCTCTTCTGGTAGAGACTGAGTTCAAGATCACAAAAATCATGCTAGCAATTGGTTCCCAGAGTCTTTGGGTCAAAGTGACAGCTGGCATTATGATAGTTGTTGTGTATGCCTTTTTTGAAACACTGCATATATAAAGTTGGTTGTGATGTAAACTGCATCTTCAATTCTCAAGTTGATGTATTTGAAAGCATATCTGGGGACCACCAAGAACGTTTTGCTGTTAGGTAAAACCTCAAGTCTCCCCTGTCCTTCCTTCAAAATCAAAGTGCATTGTACGCAAGGATGGCCGAGTTATCGCTGGCACCTAAGACAGAAAAATCTTCAAATCTTCTTCCACTGGAAGTTAAAAATACAATAAAAAGTAAATTAGTCATAGCTTTCCACATAGTACAGATGCAAACCGGGACCAAGGAACATCTGAGTGTGGTCAAGATGGCAAAAGTTATTCAGATATGACACACAAACTAGGAAAAGCTGGAGCAATTTCCTTTGGCCTGAATCTACACAGAAGGGCATGATTCTGTCCCTTTCTCTTCTCCCTGAATTAGCCAAGTACAAACTTATTTTGCAATTTGAACTTAATTGGAGCAATTGATGCAAACTGAGGACAAAAAGGAAAAGTGAAGGAGGAGAGAGAACTGGGACATTATAAAAATAGTTGGAAAGTGGGATGGCGGAGGATTAATCGAGACAGTCCTTGCCGAATCAAAACAGTTGGAGGGTATGGAATAGTAACTACTTACTATCTTACGATAACTTTACAACGTTCTCTGCATTCAAGTCTTTTGTATTTAGTCTGCAGTTGGTTTATCCAGCGGCTGAACAAGCATTCAAGCTGTAAAACCACATCTGCCTTTTCCAAAATACCCGAATTGTACTGCCGTCAGGTCCACCGCCCAGCGATAAGACTCAACGCCGTCGCACAACAACGGACAACAAGGGAGATCGCAAAGCACACAACCGTTAAGAGAGTAAAACAGGACTTTTATTAATGAATCACTATTAAACATCTTTTTAAGAAAAAACAATTATGATGGAAATAAATTCTAAAATAGCCACACTCACAAACATCACAGAAGTCTCTTTTAATCTCCTTTTTCCCCCCGTAGAGAAAGAAATACAACATTACGGAGGATTGTACATTGTTTGACTGAAGAAACAGCCTGGGGTTGGTGGCTACCTTGACGCCTTTAAAACGGCAAGAGTCAAAATGGGAGACGGAGTAGGAACATCTTCAGCTTCCTTCCTCTAGGATTTATCCCTTGGAGCATGGTAAGTGTGAGATTTTAAACATTTTCTCATACTACCTATCCCTGACGTTTCTAAATGTTGCCAGATTTCATACCCCCAACATTTCACTCAGAACATGTGTTATCTAAAACACAGTGTGTGACCAAGATGGCAAAGTGAGTAAGAAAGGACAGGCAGAGACTGTGGCAGTTTGCTTTTGCCTGAACCTCCTGGGAAGGTTCATTGAACCACATTGAATTCATTGGGTCCGGACTACTTTTGCACGATGAACTCAGTTTTGCAGCAACTGGAGTAGACTCAGAGCAAAGATGGAGGAGAAGAAAGAAACTGGGACATTATAAAAGCAGTTGAAAAAGCAGGATGGACAGAGGATGAATTGGGACTGTCCCTGCCAAATTGGGATATCTGGAGGAGATAAGACTTTTTAATTCTTTCTAGCTTTGTGGAGACTAATAAGCAACCATTTTTGGAATCTGTAGCAGATTGGTTTGCTAGTACAGGTTGAGCATCCTTCTATCCAAAATGCTTGGGAGCACAAACTGTTCTGTATTTTGGGGTGTTTGGATTTTGGAATACTTGTCCTTGCAATTCATAATAAGAAACAATGAGGCTGGAGAGAGACTGGGGAATCTATGAAAGGTGGAAAGGTGTGGGTTGTGCCCAATTTACCCATCTAGGCCTGTACAGACGCAAAATAAAGCTGCTTGGGGTCTCTTTGGAGACATGCTATTTAAATGAGCATGGGTCCTAAGAGTCCGGAGGTTGCACCAAAGCCACACTCCATTCCAATAACATGGAGTGCAGCTTTGGTGCAGCTTCCGATTCTTAGGATGCATGCATCATTTAAATAGCATACCTCCAAAGAACCAAGCAGCTTTATTTTGGCAGCTGTAACAGGCCTCAGTGTCTCTTCCCAGCCTTGCAAATACAATACAGGTACATATTACCCAATTTTATTTATTATTAGGCATTTATACCCCGTCTTCAGCCCTAAAGGCTATCAAGAGCCTACAATTGTGGATTAATTGAGTAACAGTTGTTTTGGAGTACTTCAGATTTTGGAATTCCAGATAAAGGACCCTCAACCTGGACTTAAGGTGCCTCAAGTCTCTGTTTTTTATTAGCAATAGCAATGAGCAGCTTCAACAGTCCATTGGTGTTGGGAGTTACTATAGGAGACCCAGGTTCAAATCCACTTTCCAGCACATCGCTAAAGAGATGTGTTATCTACATCATGCTTTTTGGGAGGAAATATTCCCCACCCACAAAATATAAAAGATGACATCTTGGAATACAACTTTTTTGGACTATCCCAGGATTCTCTTGGCAAGATTTGTTCAGAGGAGGTTTGCCACTACCTTCCTCTAAGGCTGAGAGAGTGTGACTTGCTCAGGGTCACCCAATGGGTTTCCATGGTCTTCCAGCATCCAACCCAACACTGAAACTAATAGAGCACACTGGCTCTCTGCGCATGTTATTACACTATGACAAATCCCTTAAGTATCTCACATCAAGCAGGTTAGCTTATTTCCTTGTAGAGCATGGGGAAATGGTTGGTTTGGTTTGGTTTGGTTTTGCACTATAGCTCCTAGAATCCTCCAGTTAATTCGGCAAGGGCCACATTCCCACTACCTTTTAAACCGGATGGCAAATCAGTTTGAACTAGTTTAAATGAACCGGTTTAAATGATGCAATTCGGAGAGGGGGGCCATATACTAGACCCGTTTAACCTGTGTCTTTTTGATGCTGATTGTTTCCGCATCTTTTTGGATGAATCGATTCCACGCAAATGCAGATAGGAATTGATTTAAATTTGCCCTTCGGTCGGCTGGAGTGGGTCCATTTTGAATCTATTCATTTTGTCAACGTGAACCACAAGCAGGTTATTTTATTTTATTTTGCAAATAGGAAAATGGGATCAGGGCAAATGTAGTGTGAACAAATCTTGCCAAACCGATCCATCGATTCAGATCAAGGGAAGCGATTTATTTGTAAGTGGGAATGCGGCCTAAGTCCCATGCTGGCTGGGGCATTCTGGATGTTGTAGTCCAAAAAAAAAAAGCAGCTTTCCCAAGCTCTAAGGCTGCCTTGGCTCTCTCCTGAGTTGTGTGTCTGTTTTATTTCCAGCCACAAACAGTATTAAGCCTTGTTCTTACACAAGGCGCAGAAGGAAGGCTGCCTTGCGGTTCCCCATCTTAAGGGTGCGAGTCCCTTTGCAGCTCTTATTCGTCGCCTCTCACCCCACCGCAGACGCACACCCCATAATTATTAATCCCTGGCTATTTCCCAAGCTTGTGGGTCCCTTTAAACCGTATCATTTCCCTCCTTCCCTTCAACCTCAAAACAGCCTGGAAACTTGGATGGCGTACAAGGCCAAGGCTGCCGAGATCAAGAGGCTGAACTTTTGTCCAAGTTTTGTGCTGATGTCACTTTGGTCCAGGAGAGGACACAAAAACTTCACTGCGGGTTTTGCTTAAACCACACAATGTGCTATCTCTCTCTTTCTCTGGATTAAATCCATTTGCTAGTCCCAGCTAGAGTAGATCTGAATTAATGGGAGCAAGTCAACACTTCTGCCAATTCCACTGACTCAAAAGGGTCTATCTTAGCATACCCTCCAACATTTCACACTAGTTTATCACACAGGACAGGTCCCATGCACAAATATGATCCCGCAAAAGCAGGTTGTTTTTCACATGATGTTAAGGAGAACTACTGCCCAAGAAGGGGACCCTGGACCTCTACCCCAATTTTGCATTTGCATTCAGCAGCAACCGGTGCCACCTCAACAGAATGGCAAGGATGAAAGACTTGAAATCTTTATGTCTCTTCTAGGTATTCGTTCGGAAGGACTGTGATATAGATCCAAGATCGCTTAAATGGTTAATGCATTTATAAAAAGGCAGCAGTAAAACAGCTAGAGTTGGCTTTGAACCTACAACCTTCGGGTTATTAGCACTATCTCTGATTCAAGAAACATATATTTAAAATGCTTTATGCTGAACCAGGCCATTGATCGTTCTGTCCCCAAAATTGTCTGTTCTAATCAGGGGCTGCAGTTCAGGTCTACACAGAAGGACGAATGTGGTTTAACACCGCTTTAATGGCTCCATCCTACGGGATTTGTATCTCACAAAGCGACAAGTCCCAGAATTCTATAGCATTGAGCTATGGCAATTAAAGCAGTGACAAACTGCATTATTGTTGCAGTGTAGATGCTGTGTAAGATCCGAGGAGAGGACTTTAAGGCCTGGGGACATTTCAACCCTGGGCAATTCTTTTTTTACACTGAGATATTGGATTTGAACCCAGGACTCCCTGTGTCAAAGCAGTTGCTGTACCAGCGAGCGTCAACAACCCATAGTTCAGAGTCCCTGCCTTTGTGGAATCAAATCACAAAACAGCCACCGCCAGGAAGCTGCGATTGCTGGGGAAACCCCACAACTAATACAAACCACATGCAGGCAAATCCAATCTAAACCAAACCACCACCACCCCTCCCACCCCAAATTCCCTCACAGGACTCTCATGCAATTGTTCCTTTCACACACAGTTTCGTAACGTACAACTGAGGTTAATGTTTGAAATATTTGGTACCAGACGGACGAGGCCAATTGTGTGCACCCCTTCTATTCAACTGTTGCCTAGTTGCCTGGAAAATTTACTTTTTCGGGGCCGTGAATCCCAGAACCTCCCAACCAGTATGCCACTGGGAGAGTTGGCAAACCGTAGCTATTTAAAAAGTGATGCCCCAGCCCCTGAATCCCAGTTGCATAGGAATTGTTTCTCCAACAGAATAGACTGCCTTCGTCTCTCCTTTGGAAGTTTTGAAATAGAGGTTGGGTGAGCATTTTTGGGGAGTCATGTCTTCCTGCGCCTCTTCCAACTACATGATTCTATGGTTTCCCTATCTTAAAGCCTTGCACCACATACCCTCCAACGTTTCACAGATGAAAACTGGGACATGTGGGGCCAAGCAACATCAGATTGTGTTCAAGATGGCCAAAGTTATTAATGAGGAATTAATAATTTAACTGGAGCTGTTGTATAAGTACCTTTCAATGCTTTGTTACGCCTTACTATTGATCTAGCCAGAAAAGGTTGCAGCAATTTGCTTTTGCTTGAGCCAACTGGAAATGGCTAGACTTTCCTCCTCTAGTGAAATACCGAGTGCAAACTCCTTTTGCACTTTAAACTCCATTTGCAGCAACTGAAGTAGGCTGAGGACAAAGGGGGAAACATGGGAGGAAGAGAGAGAAACCAGGACATTTTAAAAATAGCTGAAAACGTGGGAAGATAAAGGATTACCTTTGCCGAATTGGAGGGGAAGATACCAGCCTTTCAAACATTTCCTCAACACAGTATGAAACACGGCTGAGGCTCTCATTGCAATGTTGCAAAAGAGCCCTAAACCACCCAAAGCACAAATGGAGAATATAGTGAATATGAACCTGCTACATCAATTCTATTTTTCAACCTCATTTTTCAGCAATACAAGGAACATGATATTCAGAAGAGCAATCACACCAAAGCAATGGGGCGGGGAGAGATGGCTTCATGATGGGTGGATATTAAATCCGCTTAAAAAAAGAAACTGAGGACCAACTCAAGGACGAACCCATTATGCGACGCTTTTGGTTCTCCACCTTTTTCCGAGAGCGAAATTTATATCGTTTTGAACAGAGATGGCTGGGTATTACCTTAATTTGGGCTTCTTTTCTATCAGCAGCAACAGTCGTATAGTAATAACAAAAATAATAATAATAAAAAAAGAGATCATCAACCATACAACAAAATGCGGTGGCCATCCCGTACCTTGACAAAGGGCACATATCTGTTACTAAAAGAGAGAGGGTTTGAAAAATTTAAACATCAGCATCCTTTTTTCATTTATACACCTGAACAGCACTGTGTAACAAAGAAAGAAAGGGCCTCGACGCGTCATTTGGAGTTGAAAATTCATTCTCCAATGGCAAAAAAACGGCATAGAAAAAAACACCCAGATCAGCTGTTAATGTCATCTCTCAGACTGAGGAAGAAGAAAGGAAATAAAAACACCCTACAACCCAGAAATGTTTTCAAACCCATCGGTAAGAAAATGTTGTGTGCCTTGACATTATACAATGCTTGTAACTTCGTTTCGGAAGCATCCGACAACTCCAGGGCTGGAATGCAGCTTCAGCCTGAGAACCATTCCTTTTACTCCGTCATCTTCCAATTCTCCGCTTACTTGGCTTTTCTTCTTTACAACTGCCAGCTCAGGATCTAGAAGCAAGCATGGGAAAGAGAAAGGGGATGTCAGCACTTGCAGAAACTGAGCACACTTGGTTAGAAATTCAAAGCAAAAGAAACCACCCGAAGCAGAAGAAACTGCTGGTGTGTTGCTGTGATGTAGAGTCGGGTCGAGTGACTTGGACTCAAATCAGTTCAATGACTTGACTCAGAGTTGATGTGGCAATACGTGATGCATTGACTTGACTTGGCTCACGGTTTGTATACTTTTAGTGACTGACTTGCTGGCCTATGCGCTTGCGATCTGCTCATAAACTCCTAAAGCTTTTGTAAAGCTTCAGAAGGATCTTTCTGCTTCAAGCCTATTGCCCAATGCATTTGCTATTCCCCTCTGAAATTTTTTAAAACCTAACTTTGTGTGCATCTTCTTGGTTTTCTAGTTATTAAAAATCCACACACACATACACACCAGTTTCAAACTGTGGTTTATCAACCAGAACTGTTGCAACAAACCAGAGGTAAGATTAACCACAGTTAGGGTTTCAATGTAACACTAAACTGTGGTTAACTGTAAGCTTCTCATCTTCTTGGAGCTACACTGGAAGAGATGGGATTATGCAAACCTGTTAATGATAAATAATAATGTATTGCAACACCCATCTTGCCATGACTGTGTAGCTGACTTCTGCCAAGGCTATTTTAATGTCATTTTTCACTGGAGCTGAGGTTTGCATAATCCCATCTCTTCCAGTATGGCTCCAAGAAAATGAAAAGCTTACTTCCAGTTTCAGTTAACCTTTCAATGCTTTGTTACGACCTACTGTTTTAACTAAAATATTATTTAATTGTATCCCATCCTTACTATTGATCTACTGTGGTTACTGTTCTAATAGAAAAGTAGAGAAATCAAAGTACAGATCCATAGTCCAAGGCTTCTGGGGAAGCAGACTGGATTCCAGGAAAGCTCACGCTAAAATAAAATTGTTAGCCTTGAGTGTGTCTGAAATCTTTTCTTCCCTTCTTTTTCTTCCGAAACAAACTAACATCGCTGTGTCTCGAAAACTAAAATGAAAAGTCAAACAAACGACTTTATGAATCATAGTGTGGGTCAGTAAAGAAAACACACATCAGCTCAAAATACCCATCTTATGACATGATATTCCCAACACAGAACCTAAGGCAAAAAAGGAGCCAAATGAGAAGGTTAAAATCTTGAAGAGGAACAGTCCTAACCTTACATTACCCATCACTGCACTTCTTTTGACGTTTCTTCTTCTACAGGTAACGGTCGCCTTCTGGTTTGGCTGTCTTCATCTGAAACACAAAGACACACACAGGAATATTGAAGCCCATTCTGCAGCTCGGCGGAGCTGCGATTGTATGGGTGTCGTTGAATGAGTGTACAACGATGGTGGGTGGGGTAGAGTTGCCAGAGTGCGCACTGGAGAGGGCTCCTGTACTTTTAATGGCCATGTAGCAGGGGGAATTTCTGCGGTTGTTGCTCACTGCATGTTGTGCCACAACCCCTTGACAAAGAGTCAAGATAGTGAGGGTGCCACAACAGTAATGTAGAGGGCCCAGGCATGGCACTGTCTGAACATCACAACGCAGAGCTAACAGCCCCAACCATAGCAGAACAAAGGAGAGAAAAGGAGAGGCTACAGAGGTTGGAGCCTTTAAGAACCAAATGCTCATGAATCAGGGAGCAGCTGCATGCTGATAACAGACTACAAATTCTAGCAAACTTGTTGCTCACAGCCAACCTATCTGGTGGGCACATGGTTCCCATTGCCCCAAAATGTCTGACCTTACTCCATTTAAAGACTATGCTTTTGAATCTTACTTCTGGACCATTGTTTGGATTTATTGCTTCACTATGTTTGACTTGGACTGGCCTGACTACGCTGCTGCATTACTCTCGCTGGATCCATAGATATCACTAACATGGCAGCACTGCATATCACATCACCATCAGAAATGCATGCCAAGTGTCTGTACAGCATGGCGCTACTGTCGGAGATACTCCCATGTTCAGTTGCCTCCTGTGCTTTCTCTTGGCAACCTGGACTCCTGTTGGCACCAAAACAGGTCATTTTCCTGTGGTATGACAAGCAACACCTGCTGAAATTCCCTCTTCTGCACAACCATGAAAGGCACAGGAGTCCTCCCCAGTTTGCTATCTGGAAACCCCAGGGTAGAGATTTCTTAAGATGGGCCAGTTTCTGCTGGTGAAGATGTTTGACAAGCTTCCAGACTGCAAAGAATTTCACACCAAGGGTCCCTCCTCTTACAGAATATGTAATCATTATGTGTACACTTGCACTATTAGTAGTGCCATGCTGCACAGACACCTGGCATGCATTTCTGATGGTGATGTGATATGCAGTGCTGCCATGTTAGTGATATCTATGGACTCAATCAAGATCGTCACGGACCTCAATCTGCAGGACCTAAGCAGAACAACAGTGGATAGGGAGTCCTGGAGATGTCTCATCCATAGGATCACCATGAGCCGGGGTTGACTCAAGGGCAGTTAACAACAAAAATCTATGTAGAGAGATCTTGTGGCACCTTTGAGACTAACTGAAATAAAGAAGTTGGCAGCATGAGCTTTCGTAGACTACTTACATATATGCATCTGAGGAAGTACACTGTACTCTAAAAGCTCATGCTGCCAACTTCTTTCTTTCATTTCATCTCAAAGGTGCTACAAGATCTCTCCACATACTGATTCTACAGACTAACACAGCTATATCTTTGAATTCTAACAAAAATCTATGAATCTCCATTTGCAACTGAAATGATGGCCTCAACTATTATGGAAGGAAGGGACACAGTGCTGATACCATACAATGCCTCCTCTTGACAAAATGAAAACACTGTCTGGTTTATCAGGGACACACTTTTAATGGACCAATAAAAGATTTTAATTCATCGCCTAAAGTTTCCAGGTAGTGAAGACAAGTCAAGAGTAGTTATTGTGTAGGACGCTGGTGATGGTCTTACCACATGAATGTCCTTCAACATCATCGAGCAGATTAGCCGTCGAAGCTGCTGTTCCCATCCTGGGTTTAAGATTAAGGAGAAGAAAAGGGAACAGATGGTGTAGTGAGAATGCGTTGGCTGAGCTCTGTTTTCAAGGGCCAAGGTTCAGTCCTGGAGCATGTGAAGCAAGAAGACTAATACATGGCTTGTATAGCCAAAGGCAAGGAATGCACGGAGCCACAGTCCCACTCCTGACCTAAACTGTCTGAGACTAGGCCATTTGAAATTTCACCTGTACCACGTATATACCTCCCTGAACGTTGGCATACAGACCCGGGACCGGCAGAGCTTTTACAGTGGTAACCCTATATCATGGAATTATTTCCCAATGTCGTGGTCCCTTTGCCAGTATTATATGTTCCCACCTTTGTTAAAACGGAATTTTAAAATGCTTCCTTTCAATTGTTTTCTACTAAGCATCTCATGCCCTCAAACTATGGCAAGACAACCATGCGAGTGACTCTCACAATCTCTGGGCTTGGATATTCAGCACACTTGGGAAACTTCTGTTTTATGAAAGGATACACCTGATGCTTTAACAGCTGTTTTCTTTTCGACTTCCTCATTTTGGTCTTCTCTGAGAAAGCTCTGGCAAGCTCAAACAGTTTCTTGCGTGTTGCTGAAAGAAATGAAAGGGCAGGCATTTTAACAGGGACATTTTAAAGGAAAAGGAAAGTATACCCATGAGATATTTGCCAACATCTGTTATCTTGACCACTGGGCATAAGTGCACATCAGGGTTACCATAAGTTGGGAATGACTTGAAGGCACACAACTAAAACATAATCCATTCAACCAACACATAGTCAATAAAATCTCATTTAAAAGGCTTTGGTCATGAATCACATACTGCCAAGTCATACTCCTGAGCCTTGCTAAGGGCTCAAAGTAAAAGGTACCATCTTCTCAGCATCCTGAATTTGGCACTTGACAGAACAGGCACTTTCTTAAATACAGGACAAGAAGAATGGGGAACAAGTCTCTGGAAAAGGCAAAAATATCCTACTTTTTACCCCATGGCCAAAAATGGAAAGTCAGGCAAACAGATCCAAATAGTCTGCCCTAGTTGTGCAACCATTAGTTCATGCTTCTGTGCTTGTTTCTATTTCCAGACAGTCAAAAGCCCCCTCCCCATTTAAACCACAAAGATCAGTGTGCTGAAAAAGTAGGAGGAGGACAATGGCATGCACATATTGGCCTGTTACAGACTGCCAAAATAAAGCTGCTTTGAGTCTCTTTGGAGGTATGCTATTTAAATGACGCATGGGTCCTAAGAGTCTGGAGGTCGCACCAAAGCCACACTCCATTCCTAAGCACTGGAGTGCAGCTTTGGTGCAGCTTCCGGATTCTTAGGATGCATGCATCATTTAAACAGCAGACCTCTAAAGAGACCCAAAGCAGCTTTATTTTGGCAGTCTGTAACAGGCCATTGTTGGCACTAAAATCCACATTGCTGACACTAATGTCACCATCTAGTAAAGGGCTGTGGTGTCTGTGTCTCTGGAGCTGCATATGGGCACTGGGACTGTTTTTTAAAATCATTGAGCCCGCCAGAAATAACAATTCACCTTCTTGAAATCAGTGCTAGAAGTTCCCTACATTGCTTAATATCCAAATACTTGTTGATGTGTTTTATGGCTTTTGTTTCATGTGCATGTCTGATAGTCCATATGGCCCTGCATATGGTAGCAGGGCCAGAGAAAATGGATCCCAGATCAACTACAGATGTGCAAACTACTATTTTCATGTTGTTGTTGTTGTTGTTTGCCTTCTGGTCTTTCCTATTTACGCTGACCCTAAGTCTCCCTTATCTGAAATGCTTGAGACCAGAAGTGTCTTGGATTTGGGATTTTTTTTGGATTTTGTAATTCCTATATTTGCACATATGTACATAATGAGACACCTCCAATGTTCCATTTATGAAATATAAATTAATCTTGTGTTTAGATTTGGGTGTTATTTCCATGACCCAAATCTAAACGCAAAATTTATTTATGGGTCCATACAGCCAGGCCAAAATAAAGCTGCTTTGGGTCACTTTGGAGGTATGCTGTTTCAATGATGCATGTGTCCTAAGAGGCCAGAAGCTGCACCAAAGCTGCGCTCTAGTCCTTAGGACTGAAGCATGGCTTTGGCATGGCTTCTGGCCTCTTAGGGCGCATGCATCATTGAAACAGCATACCTCCAAAGTGACCCGAAGCAGCTTTATTTTGGCCTGTCTGTATGGGTCCTATATGTTTCATATACACCTTACACACATAGTCTATGCACTTTATGTAATGCACCGAATACATCTGAGGAAGAAGACTAAAGTCTAGGAAAGCTCATGTGCCAATTTCTTTCTTTCAGTTAGTCTCAAGGGTGCTACAAAGGTGTAGACTATCTATACACATAGTCTAAAGATAATTTTATGCCATATTTTTAATAATTTTGTGCATGAAACAAAATTTGTACACATGAACCATCAGAAAGCAAAGGTGTCACTATCTCTGCCAGCCATGAAAAAAGTTTTGGTTTTTGGAATATTTCAGATTTCAGAATTCCAGATATTCCACTTGTAGGTTTGCTTTAGGGTCAATATACATCGAGAAAGACCAGGTCAGAGGGGTTTTTGTTCAGAGGTGGTTTCCCCTCTTCCTCTGAGCCTGAGAGAGTGTGCCTTGGCCAAGTTCACCCAGTGGATTTCCATGGCTGAGCAGGAATTCAAACCTTGGTCGGTCATAGTCCAACACACTAACCACTACATCACACTGCTTCTCAAGTGTTTTTGTGTACACGACCAACAACTCAGACAAACTGACTGGTAACAAACCCCACCACAGCCCAAGATTAAAATCCCATCAGACACAACTCACATTTTCCCATGTGTTTTAATTTGTCTCTGAATAAGGCATCTTCGGAGACGGCACCACTGGACACGCCAGTTAAGGAACGAACGACGTCGTCTGAAAAGCAAAACGCATCTGGGATCAATGAGGTGCAGAGGAAACAGAAATACATTTTTGCTCTGAGCTTGATGCCCAGATGATGCTGCCAGACCACTAGCAGCTGTATTTATCTGCTGCGGAGAATTCAGCTCTGGCAATGCATCCGAAGGACTGTTTTAAATCACACCACTGGGCTTTCTAATCCAAGGGTGAGCAACTTGAGGCCCTCTGGATACTGTGGGATTGCAACTCCCATTATCCCTCACCACTCCTTATTCTGACTAGGGATGAACACACTTGCAGCCTAGCCAACATTTAGAGGGTCATAAGATGACCAGTCCTAATCTAGCCCAAAAACATGCTTCTCTCCTTGTCTCATACCCCTATTATTGGTTTCTGTCACTTATCACCAAATGCTCTGGAATAGTCTTTGAAGACTACATCTTAGAGTTCCTGCATCGCAGGGGGTTGGACTGGATGGTTCTTGTGGTCTCTTCCAACTCTACAATTCTATGATTCTAGGTAAAGAAAGAAAGAGCCCCCTTTTCCATTTTTGCTCTAGTATAACATATTCCAAGATACACTGCCTCTGAATATGAAAGTCCCATTTAGCGCTCATGGTTAATAACCATGGATAGGCTCCATCTCCTTTAGGACTTTTATTATGCACATTTTAAATCCACCTAAGGCCATAAAACAAGGATTTGGTGAAGAGAGGCTCTCAAAAAGTTGCCATCTCTCTCTGGCATCAAATGTGGTTCTGCACAAAAGCAAAAATGTGGGAATGTGTCCTCTCCAAGCCTCTTAGACAGCTGGCGAGCACCATTTTGATTGCTTTACATGCGACACAGCATCGGCACGCAATGGTTGGCTGCCTTATAGGAAGGCTTCCCATTACAACACTGGGTCCATCCCCTTCTGACGTTTTAATAATGGGATATCAAGCAAGAGCGACTCTAATTCCCTCTTCTGAGACTGCCGCTCGGCTTGGTGGTTAAGGTTAAGCAGGATTATGGACTCATTCTGCCAGCGAGGCAATATCCCCGTGTTCAAAGGGCTAAAAGGGAAAGAGGAGTCTGCATCTGCTACGGCTGGGAATGGGAGCCGGCTGCTTGCAATTCTGATTCCATTCCCTGCATGTTTAGAAGAGATTTGGAGAAGAAAGCAGCTCCAATGTTAGCATTTAAACCAGAGGAGAACCAGTTTAATCTCTCAGAATAGGGGTGGGAAAGTATGGAGGATTAAGGGATCATATTGCACCCTGCATCCCCAAGCATGGTGTAGTGGTTTGAGCATAGGACTCTGAGATCAGGGTTCGATTCCCTGCTCAGCCGTAGAAACCCGAAGGATAACCTTGGGCAAGTCACACACTCTCACCCCCAGAAAACCCCATGATAGGGTCGCCATAGGGCTGCGACATAGGGCTGTGGTATAAGGGTGCCCATAGGGTGGAGGTCCCACATCCCTGGTTGAGTTGCTACCCCTCTTTTCTGTGCCAGAACAAGGTGCAACTCCCAAGATTCCCTCAGTTCTTTTGGTGTCAAATACTGGCACATGTTACTGCTATGGCATAAGCCTTATTGGTGACAAATGATGCTGTTAACGTTTGGCAACCATGTTAACAAGGGCTGCGTCCACACTGCAGAAATAATCCAGTATGACACCACTTTTACCTGCCATGGCTCAATGCTATGGAATCGTGGGATTTGTTGTTGGTTGTGGCACCAGAGCTCTCTGACAGAGAAGGCTAAACGTCTCACAAAACTACCATTTCCAGAATTACATAGTACTGAGCTACGGCAGTTAAAGTGGTGTCAAAGTGGATTATTTCTGCAGTGCAGATGCAGCCAAGGACTCCAAAACCCATATGCCTGGTGGCAGAGATGGGCAAGAAATAAAATGTATTACAGCTGGTCCTCTGTATCCATGGATTTTTTATGCATGGATTCAACCATCCATGGTTTGAAAATATTCAAAAAATGTATATAAATCCCTAAAGCAAACCTTGATTTTGCCAGTTTATATAAGGGACACCATTTTACAACACAACTGTATTTAATGGGACTTCAGCATCCATGGATTTTGGTATCCATGTGGGTCTTGGAACCAAACCCCAACAGATACCAAGGGCCCACTGTATTGTTGTTGTTGTAGTAGTTGTTGATGTTGTTGTTGTTATTACCATATTTGTGTACCATTCTGTGTGCCACCATGCCAAAAAAACAAAAAAGGAAGCTTAGCACAACCATCAGGAAGAAAAGCTGTAGGAATTATTAACGGTGGAGTTAGGGAAAGAGAGAAACCATCCAACATGACATACCTGATATTACAGAGGAAAAACTGACATCGCTGCTGACAGCAGCGCTGTTCATCTTCGATTTCTTTGACTCGTACCTCAAGCGATCTTGATGGGAACAAAGAAAACGCATATGAAGACACACAGACACATATGACAAATTTATGAGCCATCTATCAAGGCACGCTCCCAGTTCAAAGACGTAAGGGTTGGAAGAAACCATTCAGCAATAAAAACAAAAACAGCACAGCAATGGTAGCATCCATATGATCAAACAGGATCAGAAAACAATAGACCTATGGAGAAAATGAATGGGACACCAACCTAGCTCTGTCCCTTTGAGTTCCCTGCTCTTCCCCAGGTAGATATGCAATCAACCTACCTTCCTTCCTTCCTTCCTTCCTTCCTTCCTTCCTTCCCTCTCTCTCTCAGCCTCTCTGGTTGTATCCACACTGCAGAAATAAAGCAGTTTGGCACAATTTTAACTGCCATGACTCTATCCTACAGACCTGGAATTTGTAGTTTTGGTAAGGAGCCAGAGCTCTCTGACAGAATAGGCCGGATACCGCGCTAAAGTACAAATCCCAAGACTCCACCGGATGGAGCCGTGACAGTTAAAGTGGTGTCAACCTGGATTATTTCTGAAGTATGGAAGGGCTGTATCTCTCGCTTTCTTTCCGCCTCCTCTTCCAATGCTTTATTTATTTACAGCCAGCCCTCCAAATCCACAGATTCTTTGTCCAACCATCTAAGGCTTGAAAATATTCCCAAAATATGTAAATCCCATAAGGTTTACCTTGATTCTGATGTTTTATATAAAATACACCCTTTTACTATGCCACTGTATTTAACAGGACCAGAGCATCCACAGATTTTGTCAAACCCCAGCAGATACCAAGGACCCACTATATTTCATTTATTGATTTAATATGATGCCTTTCTCCCAAATTGGACCCAAGGCAACTCACAAAAGATGCAGAAAAATAATGATAAAAAACCCCAATTTTAAAAAAAACAATTACACACCACATGAATATAAAAAGTATAAAATGTAAACTCTTTAAAAATACTAA
>NC_056532.1:11050321-11177733 GCF_019175285.1 Sceloporus undulatus
GTTAAAAATATAAAACCATTAAAAACATACCAAAGCAACACCCCATTAAAGAATTATGTATTGAAAGTCTTCCCCTGAAGATTTTAAGGTTCTGGCAGGTTCATATGGGGAGATACAGCCTTCCAAGGAGTCCAGATCCAAGCTGTATAGGGCTTTCTCAGGTCTTTTTCATTACTGGACCCACTGCCTCCTTTTCCCACACTCCTGGGGCCACCTTTCTCTCCTTTTCTCATCTTTCTCTGCCCCACAACCTCTCCAAGAAAGGCAGTCCAAATACAAAATGTCATAACTGAGATGGGAAATAGTTTTTTGTGGGGTTTTCAGGCTATGTGGCCATGTCCTAGAAGAGTTTATTCCTGATGTTTTGCCAGCATCTGTGTCTGGCATCTTCAGAGAAGAGATGGGAAACATTGGAGTCCCTCCAGATATTGCTGGACTGCAACACTCTGGATCAGAGTGTAGTTGTGTATTCCTGCTGGCCCTTATGGGTCGTATCAACCCTATGTTTCTATGATCTTGCAATGCCCAGTTTCCCCCACCATTGACTAGACATAGCTGATGGGCATTGCAGTTTGAGGACACTGCATGGACCAACATTTGTGGGATGCAGGGATCACAGCCCAGTAGAAGAAGAACTGCTTTGGATGCAGAAGGTCCTACACTCAAACCCAAGACATAGCAATTCTGCAAGACTGATTGCTACGTGAAGTCGAAGGCTTTCATGACCGGAATCCATAGGTTTTTGTGGGGTTTTCAGGCTATGTGGCCATGTTCTGGAACAGTTTATTCCTCATGTTTCACCAGTGCCCAAAAACCTCACAAAAAACTGATGGTTATGTCTGATGGTGGTGGCCTCCTATGAGGTAGATCTAAACAGGTCTGCCAAAGAAAAGGAGACACATCACTACCAGAACGGAGAATGAACAGGAAAGCATTACCTCTTTCAAGGGCCAGAAGAAAATCCCGGTTCCTCTGCAGTTCCCTCATGAACTCCTCGTTCTGGAGGAAGAGCGCAATCCGCTCATCTTCAAGATACTGCTTCCATTTCCTCTCCTGGTCCAATGAGACTTGGGTTCTCTGGCTTCCCGGGCTTTTGGTTGTTTGATGGCAGCTTTGAGAACTCTAGACAAAGCATGAAGAAAGAGTCAACTAGTAGGCATGGCAAACAGAAGCCGTTTCACACATGATGTGAAAGCAAAGCTGGGCTCACCACCAAGAACACTGAACAAGGAGCTCCCGCCAAAGACTGACAAATGCCTCTCCAGGATTTTGCAAACATACCACATTTTGCAAACATACCGCTTTATATCTATGTTGACAGTTTAAAAAAATTAAAATGATTAAAAATCTTATTATTTCAAAAAGGAATACGAACAGAATATCTATCTATCTATCTATCTCAGAAAAAGCTGCTCCTTTACAAGGCTTCTTTGCACATTTTCAGCACTTCCACACTGCAGAATTAAAGCAGCTTGACACCGCTTTTACTGTCATGACTCCATCTTGTGGAATCCTGAGATCTGTAGTTCGGCGAGGTGTTCAGCCTTGTCTGTCAGAGAGCTCTAGTGCCTCGCCAAATTACAAATCCCAGGATTCTTTAGTCTAGAGTCATGGCAAAGCGTTGTCCAACTGTTTTATTTCTAGTGTGGAAGCACCTTTTGTCAATATGGATAAAAATGGCAACGTTAGAGTCTGCCAAAATGAAAGGCAATGCTCCCTGGGGTCTTCTTGCCAGCCTTGCTGAAAGAAGCAGGCAGTGTCCAAGGTTCACCAAGGCTTATTCACAGCAGTGGTTTATCAATACGTTCAAATGCAACCATGGTCAAAATAAGAAAACATCTCTCTTTCCCACCTGCACTTTGTCCATCTGCTGGGGCAAGATGCGAAGGAAGTCATCAGGAAGATTGCCTAACAACGGGGGGTTCCAGTTCCGATACCGTCGTGGCGCTGGTGGGCCACTGGAATTCTGGATATCAATCCTGCATGGTCAAAGGAAAAAAAGGGAGGGGAAAGACAGTAAAATGTAGGTGACGCTTAAAAATCTGGTTGCCTTCAATGAATCCATTTGGAGCAAATGTGTCTGGAGCTTAAAAATCTGGTTGCCTTCAATGACTCCAGATGGGGCAAATAAGTCTGGAAGGTATTAGAGATTGCAATATTTCACAGAATCCTAGAGTTGGAAGAGAACCCAAGGGCCACCCAGTCCAATCTCATTCTGCTATGCAGGAACTCTCAGTCAAAGTATCCCCAACAGATGGCCATCCAGCCTCTATTTTGAAACCTCTAAAGGAGGAGACTCCACCACACTCCAAGGCAGTTTATTTCACTGTCCAACAGTGCACCCAGTAACACCCAGTATGGAGACCTCCATATATGTGCATTTACCCTTCCCCCATAGACCTCTGTTGGATTGGCCAGTTTGTTAATGGTCTTATTAAAACTGTTGTATTGTTGGCGACACCCCGTTTTGTCGTCATTTCATTTCACGGGGTGTGCGATGGGTCAATGGTATGATGGGGCAATAAAAGAACATGTAGGCATCTGACTAATATCTCCAATTGTTTTACTTGTCCTGTTTGGTTTGTAACATCTTGCTTGATGAAGAAGCCCATGGAGCTTCGAAAGCTCACAACAAGTAAATGGTGCATTTCGGTTGGCCAATAAAAGTATCACTGATGGATTTTTGTTTGCATTTGTTAAATGGCCAACACAAGCTACCCCTACATGTTTCTTGTGAAGTGTTAAAGGAAGCCTGGGGACAACCAGGAGGGTATCCAGACTACACAGTCACAGCACTTTGACATCACTTTCACTGCCATGGATCCAGGCTATGTAATTCTAGGAGTTGTAGTTTCGCGGGGAACTTTACAGCTCCCAGAACGACAGCATTAGGAAGCAGTGAATTTCAAATGCCTCGCCAAACTACAAGTGACAGGCTTCCACCGGATGGCACCTCAACAGTTAATAGTGATACCAAACCTCTA
This sequence comes from Sceloporus undulatus, assembly GCF_019175285.1. Taxonomy (NCBI): domain Eukaryota; kingdom Metazoa; phylum Chordata; class Lepidosauria; order Squamata; family Phrynosomatidae; genus Sceloporus; species Sceloporus undulatus. Next base: position 11,053,306 of record NC_056532.1, read on the forward strand.
CAACTCCAGGAGCGTGGAAGGACTGTGCAAACTCTGTTCAGTTCTGGGACACAAAAATTAATTGGATAGTCTTTAATTCTAAGTGAAAAATTGTTTTGCGCCAGGCTCCTATGGGGAAAAGAGAAAGCACAGCAAAGCAAGCAAAACTCACCGGTCTGATGTCTGCCCACCCTTGAAGACACATTATTACCATCTAAAGAAAGAAGGCCAGTAAGGCCATTACAGTCGGAGTCTAAAAATACCCCAGAGCACCACAGTTTCCATAGAGAGAATAGCCATGCTTCTCTGTCCCGTAAGCCCTTAGCGCACCCAAGGAATGTTGTTTTTCCATTTTGCCTAACCTAGTTATGTCTGCCTAACACCTCCTCCACTCCATCTTCAGACAAAGTGCAGACTGGAGCTTTTCACCTTACCTAACTTCATCTCTCTTCTTTCATTCTCCCTCCTTCCCTCTCTTCCTCCTGCTCCCATTTGTTTCTGGTTAACTTCAAGACAAGTAGAACAACTCACCATAACCTGAAGAGAGACCCAGCATGGTGTAATGGGTTGAGCATTGGACTATGACTCTGGAGACCAGGGTTCCAAATCCCTGCATGGCCATGCATGGCTGGCCTTGGGCAAGTCACTCTCTCTCAGCCTCAGAGGAAGGCAAGGAAAAACCTCTGAATAAATCTTGTCAAGAAAATAATGTGATAGCCTTAGGGCTTGCATGCGTTGGAAATGACTTGAAGGTACACTGCTACAACAACAAATGCAACCTTAAAACTCACTCATTTTTCATAGCTTTTTAGTCCAACCATAAAAGTTTTATAGTACAGTTACTCAGAAAGATACATCTATGGAGAGGGGGGAGATTCCACCGAAACATTAGAAGAGCCTATTGAAAGTAAGGAGGGAAGGTAGGAGGAGACGAGAGAGACTGGGGAATTTTAAAAGCAGCTGTAAAAATGGGATGACAGAAGATTAACCATCACAAATTAGGACCACTGGTGGATGTCTACTTCATATGATCAGCCCTGTAATGTCTGTTGTTCATCACAGTTTCCTTGATCTGAATGCTGGTAGATACTGGTGGCAGAAGAATCTAGCAATGTGGAGTCTATGACCAGGGACTGGAATTTGGTGGTCGATTCAGGATTCTTGTTGTTGTATGTTTTCAAGTCATTTCCAACTTATGGTTGCCCTAAGTCGAACCTATCATGCAGTTTTCTGGGGCTAAGAGTATGTGTCTTGTGTAAGGTCACCCAGTGGGTTTACATGGCCCCAAAAGGGAATCAAAGCCTAATCTCCAGAGTCATAGTCTGACATTCAAACCATTACACTATGGTGGCTATTACAAATTTCATTTAAAACACACACACCATTTTCTAATCCTTAAGTCTGAAAAGTTAAACCCACCAAAAACCATGGATGCCAGCTGTGAAAGCCTTCAACTTTACACTGAAAGGTTTGAAAGTAAGGGGGCTACATAGTTGATCAAACATCTGGTCAGGCATTGGTGTGTGACTTGAATAGGATCCAGTTTTAATTCCCTCCTCACTCCATGACCAGTGCAGGGCATCTTTATGCAAAACTGAATAAAATTTGCCAGTCAATTTAAGCTGCATAATATGTATATACACTGCAGAATCCAGCACTGGAAAAGTAGACATTTGGGCTGCTTTGGTTCCACAGCCTTCATAACTCTCCCCAGAGTCCAGCTCTCAGAATGAGAATCAACACTGTGATCCTTTAAGGAAGAAGAGTCTCCATTCAGCAGGCAAAAGATACCAGCGAACTAGCAGGCAAGGAGAAGGGACCACCAACATCCATGGACGGATATTTGGAGCAATTCCCTCTGCCAGGATTCTGGGAGGTGGAAGAGAGCAGCAGCCAGACTTCCTTAACCAACATGTGCGAGGGAGGCCTGATGGAAGAAGGCATGGAGCCAACAGATCCAGAGGAAAAGATGAAGGAAGCGCAGAGAGGGCCAAACTCGGCTGTGTTTCAGATCTTGGCATGGCTTGCAGATGCTCACTTTACCCCAAGGAGTCTAAAGCTGGGAGTTAACTTTCTCAGGTCATTCAGTGAAGCGTAAAAATCCACAGAGGCAGCAAGAAACAGTAAGTCTGACCTCACAGAGATGTAGGGATGCCAACTCTCAGTGCCTGTTTTCGTGGATCATGGATCATGAGTCAATAGTGTGATGCAGCAGCTAAAAAGGACAAAATGATCCTAGGCTGCATCAATAGTAGTGTAGTGTCTAGATCAAGGGAGGTAATACTGCCATTCTATTTTGCTTTGGTCAGACTTCACCTAGAATACTGTGTCTAGTTCTGGGCACCACAATCCAAGAAGGATGTGGACAAGATGGAGCGTGTCCAGAAAGCCGACCAGAATGGTGAAAGATCTGGATACCATGCCCTATGTGGAGTGATTTAGGGAGATGAGTATGTTCAGCCTGGAGAAGAGAAGGTTAAAGACTATACACATGATCACAAATACTCATGTATAGGTCTAGAAATTTTAGTCAAAATATTGATCCAAAAATGCTAGGTCAGCTTATTCATGGGTCAATGTAAGTACTTTATTTTAACTCTTACCAAAAAAAAAAAAAGGAACCATCTCCTTGTCTGCATAGTGGCACCTCCTTTGTGGTATGTGTGCATTTTCTTTGCTCCATCTGTATCTGGATGCTTCCCCCACAAATCACACAATCATGATTTACCGTAATTCCCTATCCATCCATCCAACTTTTAGGGTGGGCATAAACAGTTATGCCTGCTGGAATTTTCTAAGCTCTTTGGCATGGTTTTGTTTTGCTTCGTCCTTTACATGCTTTGTTACCTGCCCCTAGGATTTACCCTTGACCTATCCACGGGTCATAATTTTGTCCCCCAAACCTGCCCTCGACTTATACATGAGGTCGAGTATATACAGTAGTTTCTTTGAGGTATTTTTATCCCACTTTGCAACCTGTATGGAAATCCGCTGTGCCGTCCCAAGAGAACAGCTCATGCAGGTCACCCAGATCGCACAAGTGCTAAGGCTTAATGTACAGAAAGACAGGTTGTGAATGAATATGAGAAGAAACTCCTTAGCAATGGAGGGCATTGAATCCCTGGAAATCTGCAAGCAGAAGCAGGTCTACTCAATGTTGGAGATGTTCTTCCTCCAGATGTCCTGCATCAACCAGCGGGGTGCACTAGATGCTTCCAAGACCTTTTCCAAACACGAGCCTGACAAACTGCTGCTTACCTGGGGGGTGGTGTCGGGGGCGCCTGTGGGTACTGTCGGTCAAAGACATGCATGTCATAGGAAGGGGGAGAGTAAACAGGAGGTGGCTCTTCATCTGAGCTGTCAGGTTCCAGAGTCCGTTCCAAAATCTGAATTGAGTAAGAGGAAAAGATAGACACAATTAGAAATGTTTGCAACATTTATGGACAGAGGCTGTCGCACACTCTCAGCCTCAGCAACCCCATGACAGGTTCACCTCAGGGTTGCCACAAGTCAGAAGCGACTTGAAGGCCCACAACAATAATTCGTAATGCCACCAAGCTGAATCTGGCTGACCCACCATATATCATAATGGACTGTCAACTGCTTAACAGCACTCACCCACCTGCCCCTTTTCACCAGCCCCAAGCAGGCAATAAAATATGTTCCACAAAGACTGCTGGTGTCCTTCATCAAAAACACAAGACTGGGCAAACAACCAACAATGTGCCCTTAAGTCACCCGGGAGAGGATGCCTTCTCTAACTCCTGCTGCACACAGCCAAAGGGATCGGGCTGGCCATATTTAGATGACAGAAGACTCTGGTGTGGGGGATTCCTGCTATCATCTTGTTTTCAAAGCCATAAATAGCAGAGGAGCATCTCAGAGCACAAAACCTTCTCGCAGTTGTCCCCTTTTCCTACAGCATGCCCTTGTCAGACCTGTTTTCAAAACTATGCAAGGCCTTCCATTATTTAATCTCTGCACAGTTGCTGCTCCAGGACTCCTCTTGGCTGGGCCCAAAAAGTTGCAAACTAAGTGATTCCAGAGGTTTCCAAGCTTTACTGTGCAGGCACAGAATAACCCATTTGTGTGATTCACAGAGATCACAAAGAAATCACATATCCTTGCATAGCCTTCAATTGTCTAGATTTGACAGTGACAGTCACAATAAGGCTTTGCACAATGTGCTAGACTTTAATTTTATTTCCTTAATTGTTTTAACTACTTTTAATTTCATGATGGCTTACGGTTGATGTCGTGCCTTCACGTTGTTTCTGACTGACGGCGACCCTATCACAGGGTTTTCTTGGCAAGTTTCTTCAGAAGGGGGTTGACATTGCTGTCCTCTGAGGCTGAGAGAATGCGACTTGCCCAAGGTTACCCAGTGGGTTTATATGGCTGAGCCGGTCTACAGAGTCATAGTCCAATGCTCAAACCCCTATGCTATGATGGCTTTGTAAAAGATGCTGCTAATTTTTAACTATACAAAGGGGTCTTGCAGCACTTTTGAGATTTACATAACTGGAAAAGTAGTTGTAGCATAAGCTTTCACAGACTTGGGTCTGCTTCTTCAGATATATGGAGCCTTTCATTCATGGAGTGGAAGACGCTGCCTTGGAGAGTGCTGGAGTCTCCTTCTTTAGAGATTTTTAAACAGAGGCTAGATGGCTATCTGTTGAGATTGAGTCTATGTCTTCCTGCAAGGCAGAATTGGTTGGATTGGATGACCCTTAGGGTCTGTTTCAACTCTAGGATTCTAGGATTTGTGATTCTACCCCACAATCTACCTTAAAAGCAAGGGTTGTTGAAGAAAACACAAATACACATTCTCCTGCCGGTGAGCCATAGTACAAAGAACAGTGGCAGGGAAATCAGATTCAAAGCTCCATAACTATGTAGTGTTAAAAGGCCCCAGGAAAATGTCCATTCTTTGTTTCTAGCCATTCATTTGAGACTGAGTAACTAGGAGGCTGAAGGGCTTCTTCAGGTTTCCATCCCTTCTACATCGCTGCCTCTCAGAAACCGAGGCTTACATACTCACTGAAGGGTCCCTTCTTTCAAGAGAGAACTGTCACGAATAAATGAGAAAGGATCAGGACACGAGAGAACGCAACTAGGCAGCTATCGCTGGAAGGAAAATCCACATCTTGGAGCCTGGCAAATCCTTTACACTTTGTCATGTGCCCACGTCTTTAAAACCAGATCAGAACCTTAAGTAGCTTCAAAGCAGGTAATAAGCATTAATTAGTTAACCAAAACCCACTGACCTCCTTTACTAAAAAAATAAAACTGATGTAACCAAGTTACGAACACAAAACCAGGTGACATAGGCCCAATACAATGTCTATTGTCCTTGAACTAAGACTATCTGTGAGTGTGTCTGGTCACACTTGTCTTAAAAAATAATCTCACAGTGACACCTTGACTTTCCAAAGGTTCAGTATACACAAACTTTGTTTCATGCATAAAATCATTAAAATTTTGTGTATAAAACTACTTTTAGGCAAAGCATATAAGGTGCACATGAAACACAAATGAATTTCGTGTTTAGACTTGGGTCCCATCAACAAGATATCTCAAGATGTATAGCGTATATACGTCTACCTCATGTAGAAGTCGAAAGCAGGGTTTGGGGCTCAAATTATGGATTTTGATATAACATGTGGGTAAGTCAATGGTAAAACTTTAAGGTATGTAAAAAAGGATGAAGCAAAGGAAAATGATGCCAAAGAACTTACAAAATTTGGGAGGCATAAACAGTTTCTGCTCACCCTAAAGACTGGATGGATGAGAGAGTAAAGTGGGCTGCTGGTTCTTTTAGGTGCTCTGAGAAGGTGTTTCTTTTAGGTGCTCTCACTTTTCACAAGGGGATGGTTCCTTTTTTCAAATAAGAGTTAAAATACAGTACTTACATTGACCTGTGGATAAGTTGACCCAGGGTTTTTGAGTCAATATTTTGTATGTATGTACAGTATACAAATATTCCAAAAACTGAAAAAAATCCAAAACACTTCTGGTACCAAGTATTTCTGGTCCCAATATGTAATAGGTGGGCTACCAAAGGATATGACACTGAGGACCTTCACAAAGCTGGGGATGGTCCTACAAAGGGATGTCATATTGAGGAGGAAGCAAGCTTGTTTTCTGCTGCTCCAGAGAACAGGACCCGGAACAATGGATGCAAGCTGCAGGAAAAGAGATTCCACCTCAACATTAGGAGGACCTTCCTGACAGTGAGGGCTGTTCGACAGTGGAACACACTCCTTCCTCAGAGTGTAGTGGAGTCTCCTTCCTTGGAGGTCTTTAAGCAGAGGCTGGATGGCTATCTGTTGGGGATGCCTTGATTTGGATTTCCTGCATGGCCCTTGCGGTCTCTTCGAACTCTATTATTCTATGAGTCTATGATTCTACGATTCAACCAATACTAACCCAAGAAGAATACTTGGTAAAGCTTACCTCTGGAGGAATACTGTCATCTGAATCAGAGCTGTCATCACATCCGCTGCCATCTAAATTCATCTGCAGCAGCTGGTCAATGGTAGCATCCACTGCACCGTTGTTAGCCCTCAAAACACATTCAATGATGTCGTAATCCATATTGGGGAACATAGTCTTGAAATCCTCCATCGCCTGGTTAAACTCCAGCCGCCGGACCTGCCTAGCAGGGCGGCTGTTGTTGAGTTCCTGGGCGGAAGAGCTGTTCCTTGAGCTACCATTGCTGCTGCTCCGTCGGAACAGACTTGTCATTTTTGATAACTGTTTTTGGAAAATGTTTAATTTTTTCTTCTTCTTCAAATCAGCTTTTGAGGTAGAGAAAATAAGTAATAAAAAAGGAAGGAAGAAAGGGGGATAATAATCAAACTGTACAAATCCCAAACCAGGAATAAGAAAGGACTGAGGCACGACCCGTCGTCCAATTTCGTGGTCAAGAAGCTAAGTAGCCATCTTCCAGCAACACTGGTTGGTAATCCGCCACAAAATGGTGGGACATTGGAGCTGCCGAAGGAAGACGGAGATGAATAAACCTGAAGCGTTTCCGACTAGGTGAATCTGCCGTAGGAGGTTGCTTGGGTCCTCAGAAATACTACTTCAGCCTCAGAAGCATGTCAGCCTGCAAATAAGCAGACATATTTTGTATTAGAAGATCAGGCACAAATACGTAGAGGTACGAGATAGAAAACCTCCCTTCATTCCCCATCCCCATGCACAAAACTTTATGAAGTTGGGTAGACTATAAGGCTGCATCTGATACAGTCTGAGACCACTTTGACTGCCATGGAATCTTGGGATTTGTAGTTTGTCTGACAGAGAAGCTAAGTATCTCAAATAACCGCAGATCCCAGAATGCCATCGGAATGAGCCATGGCGGTTATAGCGGTCTCAAACCGCATTCATTCTGCACAGTAGATGCAGCCTGAGTTGAGAAGTGGGGGCTCCCAAAATAAATTGTTGCGCTGATTTTGTATTGTCTCCGCTTTCGTTTTCCACTGTTTCTGAAATTAGATGCTGGTAACTCAGGATACCAATGTCATATATACAAAGGGAAAGAACTAAAGAAGGGGAACAATGGTATTCCAGGGAGATAGATATTTCACAAGAATGTAAGAATAGTAGTGGATCAGTAGTTGTTGTTTGCAGCCCTCAACTTCGACTTATGGCGACCCTGTGGATGACATATCTTCAAGTCTCCCTATCTTTCATTGCTTTGCTCACTTCCCACAGATTCATGGCTGTGTCCTGCCCTAGCTGAGTCTAGCCATTTGGTGTGTGGTCTATCTCTTTTTCTTCTACCTTCCACCTTTCCCAGCATTACTGTCTTTTCCAATGAGTCCTGCCTTCTCATGATGTGCTCAAAGTACGACAGCCTTAATGTCACCATCTTGGCTTGACCTGATCTAGGACCCATTTGTTTGTCCCTTTGGCTGTCCTCACGCACTGTTCTCCAGGACCACATCTCAAATGAGTTGGTTTTCTATTTACTGTATCTGCTTTTTTCACAGTCCAGCTGTCACATCCATACACAGTGGCTGGAAATAGTATGGCTTGGACGGTCAGTTTTGGTGCTCAGTTGTATATCTTTACTGTTTAGGAACTTCTCTAACTCTTTCATGGCTGCCCTACCCATTCCTAGCCTTCTTCTTATTTCTTGATTACAGTCTCCATTCTGGGCAATGTTTGATCCCAGGTACAATACATTTTTGACTATTCCAGTTTCTTCACTGTCTAATTCAAATTTACATGGCTCTTCCATGGTCATTATTTTTGTTTTCTTTATGTCAGCAGCAGGCCTGCCATGGCACTTTTTTCCTTGACCTTCCTTAGTAATTATTCCAAGTCATTTATGTTTTCTGCTATTAATATTGTGTCCTGCATCTCTCAGATTGTTCCTTCCTCCTGTCTTCTTCTTCTTCTGAAGAAGCCTTGCTCTTTGTATGACAATTTCTGCATATTTCTGCTGTTAATTTTGATTTTTAAACTATGATTTGTATTGTATTATATTTGTAACCTGTATCGTATTGTATCTTATTCTGTTTGTAAACCGCTGTGATCATAGGAACGGCGGTATATAAATAAAATTTCAATCAATCAATCAATCAATATAAGTTGAACAAGTATGGTGATAAAATGTAGCCTTGCCTGAGTCCTTTGCCTATTGGGGACCATTCCATTTCTCCATATTCTGTTGTGACAGTGGCCTCTTGTCCTGAGTATTGATTTCTCAGCAGACTTATCAGGCCCTACCTGGAATACTGTGTCCAGTTCTGGGCACCACAATTCAAAAAGGATGTTGAGAAACTGGAGTGTGTCCAAAGGAGGGCAACTAAAATGGTGAAGGGTCTGGAAACCATGAAGACCTATGAGGAACACCTTAGGGAGCTGGAGATGTTTAGCCTGGAGAAGAGAAGGTTAAGAGGTGATATGATAGCCCTGTTTAAATACTTGAAGGGATGTCATATTGAAGAGGGAGCAAGCTTGTTTTCTGCTGCTCCAGAGAACAATGGATGTAAGCCACAGGAAAAGAGATTCCACCTCAATATTTGGAGGAACTTCCTGACAGTAAGGGCTGTTCGACAATGGAATACACTTCCTCAGAGAGTGATGGAGTCTCCTTCTTTGGAGGTCTTTAAACAGAAGCTGGATGGCCATCTGTCAAGGGTGCTTTGATTGAGAATTCCTGCATGGCAGGGGTTGGACTGGATGGCTCTTGGTGTCTCTTCCAACTCTACGATTCTATGATACTTTGATTCTATCAAGTGTAACTATCAAGTAATAGACCAAAGGTCTATCCAGCATTTTGTCCTGGATTATTTGCCAATGCCCACCCTAACCTCAAGAATCTACACAGAACTTTGTGGCTCCTTTGCATACCCAGGCCTAACCTGAGTTGTAACCTGTTACCTGGGCCTTTTTCCAAATTATTCTCCTCCTCCTCCTCCTCATCATCATCATCATCATCATCTGGAGATTAGGTGGGTTAAACCCAGGATATTTTGAAAACAAACAGGTGTATAACCACTGACTGGGAACTAAACCCAGAGCTACAGTCACACCAAAAACATGAAAGACACAGAAGGGCATCCAAAGGTATTGGTGACTTTATAGTTGTGGTGAAGGGAAGCAGACGTAGGGTGTATCTACACTGAAGAAATAATGCGGTTTGACATCGTTTTAACTACCATGCCTCCATCCTACAGTTCCTGGGAATTGTAGTTTTGTAAGGCACCAGCACTCTTTGGCCCAGAAGACTTGTAAAACCAAAGATGGCAGGATTCCATAGGATGGAGCTACAGCACTTAAAGTGGTGCCAGATTGTATTATTTCTATAGTGTAGATGCGCCCCAAGATGCCAAATGTCTTTTAGGGATAGAAAACTCATACCTTCAAGCTGGACATTTTGAACACACAGGACTAAACCGAGGAGATTCACTGAGCCGTGTCACCGTCTCATTCTCCAGCACTTCCACAAAAGCTGCTTGTTACCAGGATAAGCCAAGCTTTTTTCATCAACTGTCCAGACAGACGAGAAAATAACCATAGCAACCTGAAAGAAAAATGCATGTTTTAGTGCTCTGCCATTCCTTACTCTATTGAACAATTTGAGAATGAATTAGGAAAAAGCAAAAACAAAGCTGACATTTAGGTTAGGCGTTCCCATCACTTCTCGGAAATCCAAGGCTCCTCTGTCATAATAAATTTTAGGAAATCTCTCCCACATTCACTAAAGGGCATTGTGGTTCATATGCGCATTACTGCAAGGGAGTAGTTACATTTTTCAGAACGCAGATTAATACTATCATGCTAAATGTTCCGCACACAATTATGATTCAAGGCTGGTAATATATCATCTCCATTATGTCACCATACTTGTTCAACCTATATGCAGAAATTATATGTTGTTGTTGTTCCCTCAAGTTATTTCTGACTTATGGCAACCCTAAAACCATATCATGGGGGGTTTCTTTCCAATATCTGTTCAGAGAAGGTTCACCATTATCTTTCCCTGAGGCTGAGACACTTGAAACCCTACACCATACTGGCTCTCCGCAAGAACTAGACAAAATCCTTAAGTATAAAGATAAACTACTGAGCACTGAAGTCAGAGTTATCCAGATTCAACACTGTATACTGATTTGGTCAAGCCCCCACCTGGAATAGTGTCCAGTTCTGGGCACCACAATTCAAAAAGGATGTTGAGAAACTGGAGTGTGTCCAAAGGAGGGCGACTAAAATGGTGAGGGTCTGGAAACCATGCCCTATGAGGAATGACTTAGGGAGCTGGGGATGTTTAGCCTGGAGGAGAGAAGGTTAAGAGGTGATATGATAGCCCCGTTTAAATACTTGAAGGGATGTCATATTGAGGAGGGAGCAAGCTTGTTTTCTGCTGCTCCAGAGACTAGAACACAGAACAATGGATGCAAGCTATAGGAAAAGAGATTTCATCTGAACATTAGGAGGAACTTCCTGACAGTAAGGGCTGTTCGACAGTGGAACACACTTTCTTGGAGTGTAGTAGAGTCTCCTTCCTTGGAGGTCTTTAAACAGAGGCTGGATGGCCATCTGACAGAGATGCTTTGATTGAGATTTCCTGCATGGAAGGGAGTTGGACTGGATGGCCCTTGGGGTCTCTTCCAACTCTATGATTCTATGAGGGAGGTTACAGGTCTAAATGTGCAGGATTTCAGCAGAGAAGGTAAGAATAAGGGATCATGGGGATGTCCCATGTGGTGGAGTCTCTTTTCTTGAAAGTCTTTAGAGAGAGGCTGGATGGCCATCTGTCTGGGTGTTTGATCGAGAGTTCCTTCATGGCAGAATGGTGTTGGACTAGATGGCCTTTTGTGTATCTTCCAACTCTATGATTCTATGATTCCCAGGTCGCCATGAGTCCAAGTCAACTCAAAGGCAGCTAACAATGAACAACAACAAAAACAGAGCATCCAACATCTCTCCATCAGTAAAAAACGGGGAAAGTGAACAGAGCCTAGGAAACAAAAACAAAGAGATCTTGTAGCACAAATATATATATGTCTGTCCCTGGCTTCCACTCCAGCAACTGCATCTGGGGAAGTAGACTTTAGTCTAGCAAAGCTCATGCTGCCAACTTCTTTCTTTCAGTGAGTCTCAAAAGTGCTACAACATCTCTCTACAGCTCTGATTCTACAGACTAACACGGCTATATCTTTGAATTCCAGAGCTTATGAAAAACAGACCACAAATCACAGAGCCCTCCAGCCACCATGACCACCATTAGCTGGGGTATTTCAAAACTTTTCCAGGCTCTGAAAGTACTTCCCTCACTGGGCTACTGTGAGATTAAGGAAAGCTCTGTATCATGCGCTGTAAGCAACTCGACATCTCGAGTTAAAATGAGTCAGTGCTGTTGAGAAACTGCCAAAACCATGGAATGCAACGAAAACCAGAGGGCACCCGTGATGCTTCTGCAGTCCGCAGCTCACAAAGGTTGGCTGAAGCCAGTGGAACACACATTGGCATTCTTTCCCCTTCACTCACATGCTCCGCATGGAAAATGCCAGCCGGGTTATGCCATTAATGAGCTCAGGAAAGAGAAGAATAAAAAATAGTCAGCACAATAGTAGCCTTGTTGCATCTCCAGGCACTGCCCAACCGGATGGATTTCCAGGTCACTGAGATGGTCCTGGCGATAACCCTTATCACGAAAGTGAGCAAAGCAGCTGCATCAGTTGTCAAATCTTGGATCTGGTTTAAAAGTGGCACAGAACGATTTGTTCCATGGGAAACTCATCTCCTGGGATGCTCCCCCCACCCCAGTGAGGCTTGAACATGAAGCCTTGCAGGATTAAATATTCATTCCTCCTTCCACTTTGAGCGGCTAACCAAAAAGGGGAAACTGCAAGCAGTTCCAATATTCACTACAGCAGTCAAGAATATTCTGGGCCAGACTCCAAATTGGATCCCTTTATTCTGGGATGTGAAGACGAAGGAAAGATTGGGTTGAACTGAGCATAAAAGGAGAAGGCTGCATTGGAATACTGTGCTTAGCCAAGGTTTAGCTTGGCTGCTGCTTTGCAACTTTAGACATAAATCATCCCACAGCCAACCAAAGGAATGAGTTGTTCTCCCAATTTGTGGTTCTCTCATGCCTTTTGTCAGCTCCGCTAGATATCATTCTGAATTCAGATAAAACAGCAAGTCAGAATTTTCAAGTTAATAACAAGCCATAGCCTAGATCCTACTGGTAGCTGCAACTACAATATTTGCTTTGAATCAACTGTTGGTTAGTAGAACGATGCAGTGGCAGAACCATATAGGTTTCAGGTTCAGTCCTCAGTGTTTCCTGCAGGTCAATGGGAATCCACCATAATATCCTGGACATTCACATCAATCACAGTTTACAGTTGTGGGTAAGATAAGCCACTAGTTTGCTTCAATGCCAGGGCATGAAACATTACATTTGAAAGAATGACATCAAGCGTTACAAGTGGCCAGAAAACACCAACAAATCAATGGGTCGGTTAACTAGTTATTTCCAGACTGTGCTCAAGAGCTTAGAAAGTAACTTTCACTACTACAGTAATGTAAAGTTATTCCTCCACTCTCGCCCCCATAGTTTGTCACTGTTCAATTTATGATCGGTTGTCTTTATGTAGCTCTTTCATGCTTGTCAAGAGTAAACCATGGGGTATTCCTCCTCCACTATGGAATGATGCCACATCCCCATAACTACAAATGTAACTAAAAGCTACTTTATACCAGGAAAGAAGTGAAGTTCTCCCTTGTGAAGGTACAACTGCAGTGTAATGTAGTTGTTTCCTACTACCTTGAACCCACCCAGGAGGAATATCCATGGTTCTGTGCCATCCTGGGATGTTTCCTACTACTTTGAACACCCTCAATATTGTCTGGTTTCAGAAGCTACACAGGTTAATACTTATTCGGGGAACCACAAGAAGTCTGCCTGTAACTATAAAGAGCTGCTGCAACCAGCCAGAGTTGATAATATTGAGCTAGATCAATGGTTCCCAAGCTTTGGTCCTCCATTTTTATTTTTAAGATGTCAGATCCCAGTCAACTGTCAATAGTCAAGAATTATGGGAGCTGAAATCCAAAACATCAGGAGGACCAAAGGTTGGGAACCACTGGGCTAGATAGACCACTGCTTGACTCAACACAAGACAGTTTCCAATGCTCCTAGACCTTAATTATTGGGGAAAGGAACTGGTTACAAGGATACAATTATCTGGAACTAAGTCTAGGTTGGAAGGGTATAGTGACGATCTCTGGTTGAAAACAAAACTGCCTTCGTGTTCCTTCAAAGGACACTGTCTCTACGGACCCAATGGTTCCTGACTTTGGCCTTTGTGATTTGACCAAAGAAAGAAAGAACGAGTCCGAGTAAATTGAATATTTCCCTGGAAACCTCCAGTGTTTCGCTGCTTGAACTGGGGAAGAAGCCAAGGCGCTTTAGCATCAGCCTCATTAGCTAGCAAGCAACGGGACGTTAATCCGACGGCAGATTGCATTCAATTAAGCAAACATTTCCAAGGTGCCCAGGAGATGATTTTTACAAGCTCGCTAAGGAGCCTACCACTTCTCCTCTTCCTCTCTTTTTGCACCCCGCCACATTTGCATGAATGTGTGGATGCCTTGCTCTGCACTGTTCACCATTCAAGGTGCAAATGTTTGGCAGCAGCTCCTCAAGGACAATGACATTTCATAGACATCTGCCTATCAAGAGAGTTTTGCCGTGGACCAATCCTCCCAGTTGGACTGGATGGCCCTTGTTGTCTCTTCCAACTCTATGATGATGATGATGATGATAAAATTTATTTATATTTCCCGCTTCTCCCTTCGGATCGAAGTGGGATTACAACAGTAGAAACAGCATAAAATTCATAGATAATACAAAATACATCAATCAAAATAAAAAATAAAATAAAAAGGGGAAGAGTTGTTACAGTGTTGCTCACAGTTGTAAGAATGAAGTCATCACATTCAGATGTTCAAAATCAGATTAGAGATCCATTGGATAGGCCCGCCGGAAGAGATCTGTCTTCAATGCCCTCTTGAAGGCTTCCAAAGGAGGTATAAGACGGATCTCTTTTGGTAAGTTGTTCCAAAGTCTAGGGGCCATCGCAGAAAACATTTTACAAGAGGTGGTTTTCAACCAGGTTTTGGGTTGTTCTAATATTTTTGTGCCATATGTCCTGAGAGTGCGGGGCGGATTGTGTAGGGAGAGGCGTTCCCTCAAGTAACTCGGGCCCAGGCCATGTAGGGCTTTATAGGTAATAACCGACACTTTGTATTGTGCCCGGAAGCTAATCGGCAGCCAATGTAGAGATTTCAACACCGGTGTAATGTGCTCTGATCTGTCCTGGTGATCAGTCTGGCTGCAGCATTCTGAATCAGTTGGAGCTTCCAAACTTGGTACAAAGGTAGCCCCATGTAAAGCACATTACAGAAATCTAAACGAGAGGTTACCAGTGCATGTACTACTGTTTCAAGGTCCTCCTGAGCCAGGTAGGGACGTAGTTGGCGTATCAGCCGAAGCTGATACCATGCACTCCTGGCTATTGCCTCCACCTGAGATGTCAACTGTAGTCCAGGAGCACTTCCAAACTGCGGACTTCATTCTTCAGGGGGAGTGTGACCCCGTCAAGGATGGGTTGGCAGATCTCCCCCGCTGGACCAGGGGCTATCACGAGTACCTCCGTTTTCTCTGGATTCAACTTGAGTTTGTTTTCCCTCATCCAGCCCATTACAGACTTAAGGCAGGCATTCAGAGGAGAGATGCCATCCTTAGTCACTGCAGCAGTCGGAGACATAGAGAAGTGAATTCTATGACTGCTAAAAAAGATGAATGAATGGATCCTAGAGCAAATCAAGCCTGAACTCCCCCCTGGAAGCCAAGATGACTTTGCTGAGGGTCTGGTACTTTGGACTCCCCAAAACTTGCCTTTGCAACTCAATATGTCATGTACATTCATGTATAAGTCAACCTCATGCATAAGAAATGGAAGGTTTGAGGACCAAAATTATGGATTTTGATATGGTCCATGGATAAGTCAAGGATAAAATTTATGGGCACGTAACAAAGGACGTAAAGGCCAAAGGAAAAGAAAATGATGCCAAAGAACTTACAGCATTCTGTTTGTTTTCACCCTAAAAGCTAGATGGATGAAGAGGAAACTATAGTACAGTCGGCCTTCCTTATCCACGGATTTTTTTATCCACTCATTCAAGCATCCAGTTTAAAAATATTTTTTAAAAAGTATAATTTCCAGATAGCAAACCTTGATTTTTCATGTTATATACGGGACACCATTTTGCCATGCCGTGGATAACAAAATCTGTGGATGCTCAAGTCCAATGCATAGCAAAATGGTGTTCTTTATATAAAATGAAAAATCAAGGTTTGCTATTTGGAATGTATACTTTTTGTGAATATTTTCAAACCGTGGATGCTTGAATCCATGGATAAGGAGGGCCGACTGTAATGTGAAACATGGGGAATGTGGCTAATAGGAAAGAAGCATACGGGGGGAAGAGTTGAGTGCATAAAGGGGATGATGGGAAACCACCACCAGAGCCACATCGCACCTCAAGGGAGAGAAAAGTGTGTCTGACAAGAAATGTGTTGCTACAACCAGCCACAAACCAAGAAGAAGAATTTCCTGACAGTAAGAGCTGTTTGACGGTGGAATACGTTGCCTCATAACGTGGTGGAGTCTTCTTCTTTGGAAGTTTTTCAACAAAGACTGGATGGCCATCTGTCGGAAGTACTTTGAGTCTCCCTGCATGGCAGAATGGGTTTGGAGCGGATGGGCTTTGGGGTCTCTTCCAACTCTATGATTCTGTAATGCTTTCTATGCGGCTCCCATCTCTCCTGATGGCACAGATCACTTCTCTGGGTTGTTGGTTGTCTTCATTGTTCTGCAGATGGCGTGACCAACCTGCCATGCCTGTTGCTATTCTCTTCCCATCTCTCAACAGATCCAAAACATATTGTCTCCCTTCTGTAATTAGTCCGCGAATGGCTCTTACCAGGCCCTCGAACACATGCTTTTCCTACACAGACACGGAACTGTTCATTCACAGCTTCTGGGCTTGAGGAAGTTTTGCCAATAAGGCCTCCCACGTGTTCCATTCAAAGAGGCCCTTCTCGGTCCAAGCAAATCTTGGTTAGGAAATCTCATGCGCAGGGGAGCATGAATGTGCTTGGCGGCGGCAGCGGCCTCTTGAAGGTGGTGTGTTCCCATCGCAGTACAGGGACAAGACTGAGATGGGAAGGGGGGAAGAGGCATGTCTTTGCATTCAGAAGCAGCAAAACATCCTGGATGCCAACTCAAAAACGTTGGGTGCAATTTACCATGCCCATTTCCTAGATCAAGAGGTGAGTTCCAAGTAGGCGGCAACCAGAGAGAGAGGTCAATTGGCCACCAAGGCAATTTCATGTTTGTGAACTTCTGAACCTAAACCTTTCTGAATAGTTCTACTCTGAAACGCAGACAGGACAGTGGTAGGGAAAGTTATGGATAAACAAGCATGGCATTGATGCTGGAGTGAGGAGTGGAATTACTCAGATATTTCAATGAGTCACACTGTCTCATGATGTCTCCAAAGTACTAGACCCTCAGCAAAGTCATGTTCCAGGGCGAGTTCAAGCTTGATTTGCTTTAGGATCCTTTCATTTATCTTGTTTAGCAGCCATAGAATCATAGAGTTGGAAGAGACCACAAGGACCATCCAGTCCAACTGGGAGGATTGGTCCATGGCAAAACTCTCTTCCAGCACGGCTAAACAGGGAATCGAATTGGGGTCTCCCAAAACTCAAGCCTCTACAACACACTGGATCTCTGCAAATAATACAGCACATTATTAAAAGCCATTTGCACGGATGACTGTCCCTCAACAGCTACTTGCAGAGTCTCATGGCGGTGAAAGCTATAAGTACTGTAGTTAATTCCCCATAATGTCATAACAAACTGAGTCTTCACCTGCCAACAGAAGAACAAGGAGGGAGGTGAAACTGGCCTCCTTAGGAAAGGTATCTGTTCCAAAGCCTGGGAGCAGCCACCAAGGAGGCCCTCTGTCTAAACACAAAAATGAAAATCTCAAAGCTCATATGGGACGATATCATCCTGTTATTCAAAAGGGTAACTTCCTAAAGTATTTGCAAATCATCATTTCCAATCTGCTGGTACTTCAGCAGTTACAATCTATCAAAATAAGCCATGCATTACTGCACATGCCTTTAACCTCCATGAAAGGAAAAAAGGATGCCAACAACCCACACTTTTCCAAGAAGACTGTCCCTCAGAAAGGCAAAACTGGGTCACACGTCCTTTGCACATCTTTGGCTCCCAATCTTTTGTGCCATTATGCAACAGAGTTAGGCAATGTTCGTGAGCGGTATGGATTCCTGGCAGCTGACTTTGGGACGTGGGAGTCTAAAGCATATAATACCATGTTGGCTCAGTCGCTGAACACCTGTCTTCAGTTTGCAGAGCAGACAACCTCAGAAACTTCCCTTTGGTTTCTGATCAAGGCGGGGAACATAACTGCACATATGGTGAGCATACGGCAACAAAAACAAATCTCCAGGGCCTGTGGCATTGGCATTAAACAACAAAAAAAGCCTATTTTCCAAAAAATATGCTTCTTGAACTGTCAGCAAATATTGTGATGCATGACCAGGAAAGGTATTATTGTGTGGTGTTGTTTGAACAATCTGCTAAGCTAGTGTGACACTATCCTCCAAAAACTTGGAGCTGCTAGATCTTCCTTGTAAACAAGCCCAAGGAAATTGCTCGCTTGCCCCACCCCAAAAAGTGGAGTTGGAAAAGGATGGTCCAGTTTTGGACTGCAACTTCCAACTGCGTCACCAAGGCGTTGACCATGATGGCTAAGTATGATGGAGATCAAAGATATAGCCTTGTTAGTCTGTGGAGTCAGTATGTAGAGAGATCTTGTAGCACCTTTGAGACTCACTGAAAGAAAGACGTTGGCAGCATGAGCTTTCCTTAACTTAAGTCTACGAAGATCTAGAGAGCCACAGTTTGGCCACCCCTGCAACATTAGCTCCAAAAACACGGAAGCCACCAGAGAAAGCTACACACAATCAAGGCTGACCCAAGAAATTCTGCTGCTTGAGGCCAAGAAGCAAGTGCTGTTTCCAAGACCAATTAAGTGTTTTTGAAAATGAAAACAGCTAGTGAACTGATACGTCAATATGGATCAATACTGCTGCCTCCATTTGTGGTCTCCCTCTGAGGTTATGGCTATGGGGTTTATCTTGATGGGCCTCCAAAGGTACAGCTGTACCACTGGTCAGAATAGTTACCAAGGCCATCCAGAGTAAACATGTCTGGCCTCAAAGCTGCATATCCATCCTTGGGCAGCTGCCAGGGTCTCCCATTTAGAATCATAGAGTTGAAAGAGACCACAAAGGTAATCCAGTACAACCCCCTGCCATGCAGGAACTCTCAATCAAAGCATCCCTGACAGACGGCCATCCAGCCTCTGTTTAAAGACCTCCAAAGGAGGAGACTCCAACACTCTCAGAGGGAGTATCTTCCACTTCAAACTGCTCTTACTGTCAGGAAGTTCTTCCCAATGTTGAGCTGAAATCGCTTTTCCTCCAGTTTTCATCCATTGCTCTGTGTCCTAATCTCTGGAGCAGCAGAAAACAAACTTCCTCCAACCTCAAATGAAACATTTACACAGGGTTATCATGCCATCCTTTAATTTCCGCATCGCTAAGCAAAATACACCCAGCTCCCTAAGCCACACCTCATAGGACATGGTTTTCAGACCTTTCACCATTTTGGTCACCCTCTTCTGGACATACTCCAGCTTCTCAACATTCCTCTTGAACTGTGATGCCCAGAACTGGACACAGTATTCCAGATGAGGCCTGACCAAAGCAGAATAGAGTGGCATTATGACTTCCCTTGTATCAATGCAGCCTAGGATCATATTGATCCTCGCTGTACCTCTTTTAAAACTCATGTCGACTTGGGAACATTTTGTACAATGCTCCTGACACAGCGATAGGATATTGTTGGACATTAAATTGTATTATTGCAGGAAATTAAAATGGAGGCGTCCAGCTGCTTAGTATCAACTAAAAGCAGTTGTGTTGCTGCCCTGCCCTGCCTGGCAGGTTCATGGGCATCCATTAAAGAAGAGGGCCAACAGAAGGCCAAATACCCCCACATACTTGAGTGGGCTCTGGTTTTTCCTGTTCTCTTGAAGAGCCTCCTTCCACGCAAAGAATTTGATGTCCTGGTGGTGCAAGAAAAAAAGAATGATAGATAATTCCCAGGGCAGCTGCTTCAGATCCTGTGATGCTGAACAAGAGACATAACTGGAGCCATGTTCAAATGGACCTTTCCCCTGCGCCCTTTTCTTATATTCCCTGTTCCAAAAATCACTCCTTCCCCACAAGCGCCCAGGACAGGAGAGCTCTTTCCATTGTCTGCCCTTATCTCCACCCTTTTCCTTTCTCCATTTTTCACATTTGTTCCAAACAAAGGGGCATTCTTCGTAGCCCAAAGTGTGCCAACGTCACTGTGTACACACTGCCAAGCATCGGATGATACAATAAACCAGCAGCGAGCAAAGCGTGACCCCGCACACACACACACCCTCAACAAGCTATTTTGGGAGTTCTTTAAACCTCTAGATTCCCAAGATAAGATAACTGAAGATCTGGAAAAAAAAGTAAGGTGAAATGAAAGGATGAGAGACAATGACCATCAAGAGTCATCCAAAAAACTTCTCTTATTTCTATTCCTTCCCAGTCCAACATACTTATTATTTTGTTGCTGTTGTTGTTGTTGTGTTAATATAGCCCATTACGGTGGCTATAAGGTGGTGGTTGTTGTTGTGTGCCTTCAAGTCATTTCTGGCTTATGACTTATGTCCAATGCTTAAACCACTGCACCATGCTTGCTCTCAGTACCTTTAAGACTAACATATTGGCTTTAGGGTGTCTGATGTCCTACCAACAACACCATCTTTCTTTTTCCTGTGTCTCCCGGATGTTGGAATTTAAGTCCTCTACCTTTCTAAATTAATCCTCTATTAATAGAGGAAAAAGTGAAGGCAAGTTAATTGAAAAGCACCGAGGCTTGCAGCCCGGCTTTCTATCCGCCGCATGGGAAAGGAATCTGATCTCACTAGGACAACATTCTTCAAATAGTTGGGGGAATTCAAACATGAAATAAGGTTTCGAGGAAGAGAGGGCAGTAAGAATGTGAAGAGTGAGACAAGAGAGCTTATATACCTTAGAAACATTATGGGGAGCAGGGTTCTTTTTCAAAGTTGAAGTGTACTACAATTTTGAGCACATGAAAAAAGAGAGGTTGGCAGTATGAATGGATTCAGTCCAGTTGTTTCCATCGGCAAGTTTAAAAACAAACCTCTATGAAAAGTCGTATTATTTTAGTATTCACTCTGCCACCAAAATATGCGTTTTCATACATTTAGTCTAAAGTATGCAGTTTTGGATGCCACTTGATATGTGCTTTGACTCAAGAACCGTGTCACAAAATGGTGAGACTAATATCTGCTTTATTTTTGCAGGAGGTCTTGTGGAATTTAATCCACTTCTTCAAATGAATTGATGGGAGTTGGAAGTACAGTTATCGCTGTACTTGAGTTACAAGGTATTACTTTTGCTTTCTGATTTTCGTATCAATTAGGGAATTGAGAATCAGTTTGCTCTAAAAAACCAATGGTCCAAAATCCTGGCACATCCCAACTGTTGTTGCTCTGTGCCTTCAAGTCAACAAAACTCTTCTAGGGTTTTCTTGCTAAGATTTAAGGAGAGGGGGTTTGCCACTGCCTTCTTCTGAAACTGAAAGAGTGTGGCTGGCCCAGAGCTGTCCCAAAGGCTTCCATTTGAGTAGAGCTTCACACTCTGATCTCCCAAAGTGCATCTGCACTGTAAAAATAATGCAGTTAGATACCACTCTAATTGCCATGGCTTCATTCGACAGAATCCTGGGATTTGTAGATTTGTGAGGCACCAGCCCTCTTTGTCAGAGAAGCCTAAAGACCTTGTGAAGCTATACCACGGGACGGAGCTACAGCACTTATTCTGGTGTCAAACTCCATTAGTTCTCCAGTGTAGATGCTCCCCAAGAATTGTCGGTATGCCCTTCTACAAAGGAAAGCAGACCCTGCAGCATTGCTCCTGAAATGTCTCACAGCTGTAGCTATTCCTATCATGCCACAAACAGGAGGATGGAGCTGGCGCATTGGTGCATGCTTGCTTTCTCTCATGTGAATAGGTTCCTTCACAAATCCTAAACCTTTCCCTCATTATCTTGAGCCACCTGTTCAGTCAGGAAGGATAAAGGTAAGCAGCGGTGAAATACATTTCAAGGCACAATTCAGGCAGTTGTTCCTTTATACAGGGACGTAGCAAGTTGGTGGGGAGTCTTGGGGTCCGGACCCCCTCCCCTTCCATTAGAAAAATGAATGGTGTGTGCTGCTGCGCCGCCGCACTCAAGCCCCACTAGAATGGTGGCACTTAGTCTGGACTCCCCCTTCCTAAAATCCTAGCTATGTCCCTGCTTTATACCTCCCAACGGCTTGCAGCCGCAGCTACAGGGCAAGCTCAGAGTTATGCCACAGTGTGCAAAAGGAGATGGCGTCTTTGGACAGGCCTTGCTCTCTTTCCCTTCTGAGGCCTCCTTGCAACATGATGGGGGGAAAGAAAAGAAGAGGAGGAAGAGGAATAAACGGCTATTGATTTGCCTAAGGCAAGGGAAAAGGCGAAAGACTTTGTGCGTTTCCATGGAAACCAAAGGAGCGCCGTTTGAATGGAGGGCGGCTTTGCGCACTCATGGGCCCTGTAAATTATTTAAGCAGGAAAGGCCTCTGCCCATTAAGGCCTGCAAGAAAGATTTAAAGCTAATCATTACCCAGAGAGCTGCTGCGACAGCTTAATTCAGGCCACCGGCCAACTGGGACTGAAAGACGGGGAGATGTAAACAGCTGTGGGAGCCAACGTGGGACACAGAAAGCAGGGTGTGGGTTTTTCTTTGGGGCTTACTTGACTGGCCTTTCTAAAACACACACACATACAGATACACAATGGCCTTTACTCTGAGTTGCTGCCAGTTGGACTTGGGTGCCCCCAGGCTTCGCCAAAAAACCAGCGCAAGAGGAAAAAAAGAGCTGGATGTAATGGGAGAAACGGTCCAAGCCATTTTGGTGCCTGAAGCAAGATAGATTAGATGGATGGATTGATGGATGGATGGACAGAAAGATAAGAAAGACAGACAGACAGACAGACAGATAACAGATAGATAGATAACAGATAGGTAGATAGATAGACACTTGTTAACTAACCTTGACTCATGGTGACCCTATGGATAACACATCTCCAAGACGTCCTATCTTCTACTGGTCTGCTAAGATTTTGCAGGTTCACAGACAGATGGATGGATGGATGGACAGACACACAGACAAATAGATGTTAACTCCCCTCGAGTTGACTTCAACTCATGGTGACCCTGTTGATAAGGCATCTCCAAGACTCCCTGTCTTCTACTGCTTTGCTTAAGTTTTAGAGGCTCACAGACAAAGAAATGGATGGACAGACAGACAAGACAGGCAGACAGACAGACAGACAGAGTGGGCCCTTGGTATTCCCTGCAGTTTGGTTCCAGTACCCCTCATGGATACTAAAATCCATGGATGCTCAAGTCCCATTAAATACAGTGGCATAGTAAAATGGTGGTCCGTTGTTTGTTGTTGTTTGCCTTCAAGTCCTTTCCAACTTATGGCGACTCTGAGGCAAACCTATCATTGAGTTTTCTTGGCAAGCTTTGTTCAGAGGAGGTTTGCCACCACCATCCTATGAGGCCAGAAGCCTGTGGCTTATCCAGAGTTACCCAGTGGCATAAAATGGTAAAATAAAGGTTTGCCTTTTGGAATTTGTATTTTTAAAAAACGTTTTCAAGCCATGGATGGTTGGATTCATATACGAAGAGTGCATGGATAAAGAGGGCTCACTGGAGATGGATGGATGGATGCACAGATAGATTCCATAGCGACATCCTCCATGGTGTTAAAGATATAACAACAAATTAAATAAGTGACTTTTAAGAAGAGTCTTCAAATGGTGTCTGAGGTCACCGCTCACTTTGACATAGCATTGTTTTGAAGGAGCTTTGGAGGAAAATGTCTGCTCCACTCAGCAGAATGAGCAAGGAAACTGCTAAAGGTAGTAAGACCTGGATTCATATATATAGAAGAAAGTGAAATAGGCAGAATGTAAATTTGGAGCTACTGGCAGCTCTCTGGGTGATCTGCAACAGCTCAGCAATGATTTAAAGTTCCCAGTCATTTAACCTTAAGCAGCAACAACGCTGCTCCAATTTACAGTGCTGAAATAAAGAAAAGGCAAGGGAAATTGGGGTGAAAGGAGTGCAAGGGACCACCATTCAGTTCTGATAGCCACAACAAATTCATGAATTCACATTTCTTGAGTTCTAAAGGTATGTGGTTTTGCACCCAAGCGCTGGTGGGCAGATCCTAAGGCTCTAACAAAACAACAAAACAGATCCTGCAAACATGAAACAGGGGCAGAATTCGAAGATATAGCCCTGTTAAGTCAGCAGGATCGGTATGTAGCACCTTTGAGATGTAGTAGCACCTGGCCAACAACTCCATCAGATGCAGAAAAGGCTGTTGAAGAGAGAAGGAGGGTCTTTAAAAAATGATCCGGTGTCAAATATATAAGGTCCGCCGCTGGCCTGAAGTCTGCCCATCCTTGAATCTAAAGCATATTACCATCTAAAGACAGCCAGGGAAGGGGTACATAAAAGCATCTAGTCTAAAATTACCTCACCGTAATGCTGCATATGTAGCTAATGATCCACCCGCTGTCTCATAAACAGAAATGGCTCCGTGGAAAGCCACCCTTAATGGAAAGCAATTTTTTAAAAATTAATTGTGCTACACTGATCTTCTTCTGGAGACGAGCAAAATATAAAGCCTTTGCTACAGTGATGCTCTATGTTCAAGTAGAAAGGGGGAGCAGGGAACCACAGGGAGGTGTAATTTTAAAGATGTTGCTTTCTTTCTTCTTCTTCTTTCATTTCAACCTTTCACTCAGCAGAACATTCATTTTCTCGGGCAAAGCCAAATGGTACAATTCAGGGGCTATTCCATTCAAGCCACACATTCTGGTAAACTCCAACCTTTTCATGTCTATGACAAAGCAACCATCAAAGCTGGGAGCATCCACCTTAAATTAATTTCTAAGGAAAGTAATAACAGGAAAAGGAATGATAGAACTGAAAGTTACGAGATGGAAGGGACCACAAAGGCCAACAAGTCCAGCCCACTGCCATGCAGGAATGCCCAAATCATCTTGGTTGCCATTTTCTGGACATATTCCAGTTTGTCCATATCCATCAAAAATCGACATAGTATTCCATCCAGGTGAGGTCTGACCAATGCAAGGGAGTAGCACTATTATGTCCCTCAAACTCTGTTCCTATTAATAAAGCCTAGGATCACATTGGCTTTTTTAGCTGCTGCATCACACTATTGACCTATGTTTAGCTTGTGGTCTACTAAGACTCCTAGTACTTTTTTTTTTTCAAGCCAGGGGTCACCAATCCCATATTTCTGCATTTCATTTTCCCTGCAACTGAACCAAGGAACTGAGAAAGCTGACTTATCTTGAGCCAAGCCATTGCTCCTTTTGTCTCAGTATTGTCTCTCCTAAGTGGAAGTACCTCCACAATTGAGCTATGCCTGTAGCATTATCTAGGTATGCAGGTGTCAAGTCTGAGCGAAAGCCAAGGAGCCAGAATCATGCCCTATATAGCAATGGAAGGCAGACTCCCAAGGATTTCATAGTGCAGGCAGTTGTCAACTTTGGGCCTCCGAAACCCATCTGCCTGGTGTCAGGGACCCAACTCACAACTGGGTTTCAGATTTAACTCCAAATGGTGCTGAATCCCACTTTTCCAAACAGGTGCCACAGCATGGCATAGCGGTTTGAGTGTTAAGCCTTGTTCCCACTGGGGAACCTTGGGCAAGTCACACTCTCTCAGCCTCAGAACCCCCCATGAATTAATCTTGCCAAGAAAACCCCATGACAGGGTTTCCATAAGTCAAAAATCAGTGGAAGGGACACAGCACACACACACCACACCTCAGACAGCTCCTTTATACTAAACCCCACTATTACGAACTCATTTTTTTCCATTGGGGATACCAGGGGATAGATTGATGACCTTCTCTGCATACAAAGCACACATTCTGCCAGAGAGCTAGAGTCCCTTGTGTATTTTAAGAAGCGACATTTACATAACCGGTACAATATTATCAGTAAGTATCCTTAAATGTTGTGATCTTCAGGCTCACAGCCTTGGCATTATTAGGGCCATAGTTTTCTCCTCCCTACAGCAGGGCCAGCCCTACCGCTGGGCAGATGCAGATGCCATACGGAGGCAAAGAACGATGATGATGATGATGATGACAACGACGACGACGACAGGTCTTTGACTTATAATTGGTGGTCCAGAGGATGGACCGAACTTTTTTCTGTTGCTCCACAGAATACAACATGAACCAGGGGTTTAAGATTTCAAGATAAGAGATTCCACCTAAATATTTCAAATAACATTTTGACTGTAAGAACTGTCAGTTGAACCGACTGCCTTGGAAGTAGTGAATTTGCCATTTTCTGACGTCTTTAAACAGAGGTTGGATGCGCCTCTTTTGGGATGCCTTAGTTGTGTGTCCTGCATTGGTTAGGCTAGATGTCTTGCAGTGTCTTCCAACTCTGTGATGCTATGATTCTAAGACCTGGGCATTTGAGGTATACATTTTCAAGATTTAGATACAACAGCTACAGATGACATTGTTTTGTTGGTACTGTCATAGTGTTATTTCAATTATCTGGAAACAAAATAGAGATTATAAATATTGATGAGGCAATTACCTTCAAGTTTGCACTGGTTAGCAGGAACGCCTTAGGAATCACCTTGGCAAGATGCCCACTTTCCACTTGTGGGTTGCGTTGTGTTCAATCTGGAGCGTGAAAGCCCATCCTCTGGAGAGAAGCTCACTAAGAGAGGAGGAAAAGAAGACACATTTCAGACCGCAGGGCACTCACAAAGGATCAAGCAAAGGCCTGAGAAATCCAATGGGAATTGCATCTGGGTAAAACCGCTTCTGGCTGTATAGCCCCTGTTATCGTTCAAAGATTTATGTCATATTACTAGAACCTGTGGTCAGCCAGAGAACGGTGGCTTATTAAAAATAAATGAAGTATTGCCAATGCTATTATTACTGTTGTCATCACTGCTGTCATCATGCCATTGACAAAAATGGCACAGTATATGGGTGACTGAGATAGTGACACCTTTGCTTTCCGACAGTTCAGTGTACAAATCTACCTTGGGAGCATTTCAGAAGGAAAAGTATTAAATCTAGCCTTGGTAAAAAGGCCTGGAAAGGCCCTTGTCTGGAATTCCGAGACTGGAAATATTCCAAAAACCAAACTATTTTTCATGGCTGGCTGAGATGACTGTTCAGTGTATCCAAACTTTGTTTCATGCTCAAAAGTATTTAAAATATTGTGTATAAAATAACCTTCAGGCTCTATGTACAAGATGTGTATGAAACATAAATGAATTTTGTGTTTAGACTTGGGCCCCATCTCCAAAGCATCTCCTTATGTACATGCATGCAAATACAGGTATTCCAAATTCCAGAAAAACTCAAAATCCAAAATGCTTTGGGTCCCAAGCATTTCGGATAAGAGAGACACAACTTGTATGTGCAAAATCATATCTGCATAATGATTTTTAAATGGAAGTGCACCTTACTAAAAGTTAGATAGGAGTGTCCAAACAGAGCTACTGAAATCGGCTATAGCAGAGAGAATAAAATGTCATCAAGATATTTTACCATTCAACCGGAGTCATCTTTCTCACACGTAGGTTGTCTCTTTCACCTCATAGAGGTAATAGGAAAAGTAAGCTGCTGCAAGATGTCAAAGAGGATGTACAAGCTTTGATGCTCCAGAAGAGTTCTGTGTAGCTCCAAAGCCTATGCATTCTCCTCTCTTACTGAACAACATCAAGTCACTAAAAAGAGAGAACTGTATCTGAAGTGCAATGCTGGAACCCCTGCATCCTGCATTTCTCCAAGGAAGAAGAGGTCATTGACTAAGCCATATGCAAATGGGAGGCAGAGGAGATTAAAAAGGGATGGAATTACACCAGCTGTCTGGAAAGGAACCATTAATTAAAGGGGCAGTTGCCGTTGCGTGTCTGAATTAATGCTCGGAAGACAACAGAAGGGCTACGCCTGAGACACGATCCCCCTTCCGCATGTTTGCATTTCTCAAAAGGGACGTCGGCCAAATTTTTCGGCTGCTGCACAGATAAGAGAGGAGGAATACTAACACTGATATGTATTTATTTTCTAACACTCGTATCAAGTGGCAATTGTTTTCAACCCAGACGGCAGGGATGCTAACCTTTCCCAGCACCGGAAGGGAAACGAGACATGAAGCCCATGGCCCATAACAGGTTTGCCAATCCAGACGCGGTCCAATAAAAGCCATCTAAATGACTGTATCTGCACAGCCGATACAACCATACGCCACTTATCTAACCTGCCAGGAGAAAAGCCAGAGGCAAACAACCTGCAGCAATGATAACAGTTCTTATTCCTAATAGGAACAATAGCAGTGATCAAGGCCATCCCAAGAAAGTATGCTACCTGAGTCAAAGCATAAGGTGGTATCCCTCCCATGTCATGTGCAAAAGCCAAAACCATATGGATCTGCCACCAACATAAGCTGTGGGACAGAGGCTCTCACTGTTCCTGAAAGCAGTAAACTAGCATAGCATGTTGAAGCCAAGCCATGTATTGAACTTAGGTTATATACCATCTATAATTTCAGATGCAAACTAGGATGCATGTGCAAAAACTCATTATGTCACATTTGTTGTTGTGTGCCTTCAAGTCATTTCCAACTTATGGCAATGCTGAGATTAACCTATCATGGGGTTTTCTTGGCAAGATTTGTTCAGAAAGGGTTTGCTATTGCCTTCCTCTAGGGCTGAGAGTATGTGACTTATCCAATGAGTGTCCATGGTCAAATGAGTGTCCAATGACTATCCGCAGTCAAATGAGAATTTGAACCCTGGTCTCCAAAGTCCAAGTCAATGCTCAAACCATTATACCACTCTGGCTCTCTACTCAAATACAGAACACTTTTGGTCCAAGAGTTTTGGAGAAGTGAGACTCCACCTGTATAAACAATGTGCATTTTTAAATGCTATAGGCTTTATTTTGTGAGCTGCCTTGGATCTCTTCTTTGGAAGAAAGGCAGTATAAAAATGAAATAAATGATTAATAATAATAAGAGGCTGCCTTGGAGCCTGCATGGCCAGAGGCTGGGAGATCCTAGGCCTTGGGCTCTAAAAAGTAACTTTTCCAAACTCTGACAACATGCCAATTGCAAAGGATTGTGCGAGTGGTAGAGCAAGAGGTATGGAGCTCCAAAGGTTCCTCACCCCAACACAGACAATGTTGTTCCCAAACTTTGGTCCTCCAGATGTTTTGGACTTCAGCTCCCAGAATTCCTGGCTGTTGATCAAACTGGTTGGGGTTTCTGGGAGTTGCAATCCAAAACAGCTGGGAGACCAAAGCTTGGGAATCACTAGATTAGACCGTTTTGGTTTTTTACTCACCAGGCAATGCCAAGTGCAGAAGGAACAAGTCTTGTGTGTGGCTGAGTACAGACCTACCTTCTCTGATCACACCTGGCTGAAAACAACACACATAACAAGAGCAACAACCACCTCTTCTCCAGTGTGTACCAGGGAAGCAAAACACGGTAGCTGCTAGGAGACCATTGTGAGGAAAGAGAATTGTGCCAGGTCACCTTGATCCGTTCAGCCACTAACAGCCAAAGCCAAATAAAGGTTCGGTTACTAATATCTCCTTCTTCTTTTTAGCCAAGTTCTATTTTAGATATGTTTCCTTGCTTGTTATTATTTATTATTAATAACAAAGAGGGGTGTATTTACTATGGACACAGTATCCCCTGAGGTTTGGCTCCAGGACCCTCTGCGGATACCAAAATCCGTGGATGGTTAAAATGCGTCAGCGTCTGCACTTAATCAAAGCTGATAAAGAATATTGAATTTGTGAAAGAACTTGATGTGGGACGATATTTTTATTGTGCTTTTTTAATATAGGACCCAAAACCACACTAAAAACAGCTAGGTAAAAGTTTTCCTTTGGCATGAATGTTTAGTTGTAACCAATAATGTAAAAAAGTTTGTTTTAGGTTGCATGTGTACAGCTGAAATAATGGAGTTTGACATTGATTTAACTGCCATGACTCAAAGCTATGGGATTCTGGGATCTGTAGTTTCATGAGCTATTATAGCCTTCTATGTCAGAGAGCTCTGGTGCCAACAAGTGACAAATCCCATAGGATGGAGCCATGGCAAAGTAGTGCCAAACTGGATTACTTCTGCACTGCAGACACACCCTCAATTGCAAACCTGTGTTATTAAAGAAGCCAGGGTTGCACAGGGAGACAAATTCACCATTGACCAAGAGCATGCCAGGCCTTGTCAGATGCAGAGTGAAGTGGAAGCAATCTGCAATGAGATTTCAATTCCCTTAGATGCTCAGCCACTCACATCTTTGCGCTGAGCCTCCTACCAGGCAGGACGGGAGGGCACCGAAGAAAGCCACAAGCTGTCAGGCGACCAAGCAATACCGACACATCCCCATCATCCTGAAGGGTTGCAGGCTGACAAGGTTACCGTGGAACGGAATTGCTCAGGCGGCAGTCTCTATTTCCCCAGGATTAAAAAAAACAAAATCCATCATACCAGCTGCTGACATGAATTATCTACTCATCCTCCCCAGCAGCTGGTCCTGCCGAAGAAGGGCAGGCAGCTCAGGAGCAGAGCGTCTGAACCGGAAGGAGAGTCAAGGAGCGGATGTCCCTTATGCTTAGGGCTGTGCATGGCTATGCCAGGAGAGTTATGTATTTATACCCCACCTTTCTCTCAAACAAGCCTCAATTGGCAGTATAAATCAAAATAGAATAGCAACAGCATTTATATTTCTATACCGCTTCTAAGTGAACTCAGCAGTCTGTAAGCCAGTGGTTCTCAATCCTTCCTAATGCCACGACCCTTTAATACTGTTCCTCATGTTGTGCTGACCCCCAACCAATGATCTCCTTTCCTAAGACCATTGACAACCTATGAAAGGATGGATGGCTGAGTCAACCTGGATCCCTTTCAAGGCTTGAACTCACAACCTTGTGGCTCCAGTATCGGCATTTAAACACTGCGCCATCAGGGCTCCTTATAGAACATGTAAAACTAGGCTTCCCAATCTTTGGTCCTGCAGATGTGTTGGACTTCAGCTCCCAGAATTCCTGTTGGCCAAATTAGCTGGGACTGGTGGGAGTTGAAGTTCAAAACACCTGGAGGACCAAACTGGCCTTCAACTGAAACAGGATTATTTGGCATGGTCCTTCCAAAATGGGACACTTGGAGCATGTGTGTGTGGTGTGTGCCTTCAAGTCATTTCCAACTTATGGGCCCTAAGGTGAACCTACCATGGGGTTTTCTTGGTAAGATTTGTCCAGAGGAG
The DNA here is from genome assembly GCF_019175285.1 of Sceloporus undulatus. Taxonomy (NCBI): domain Eukaryota; kingdom Metazoa; phylum Chordata; class Lepidosauria; order Squamata; family Phrynosomatidae; genus Sceloporus; species Sceloporus undulatus. Next base: position 11,084,440 of record NC_056532.1, read on the forward strand.
GTTTGCCATTGCCTTCCCCTGAGGCTGAGAGAACGTGACTTGCCCAAAGTCACCCAATGGGTTTCATAGCCAAGCTGGAAATCGAACCCTGGTCTCCAAAGTCCTAGTCCAACATGCTGGCTCAGTTGGGGGATATGACACAACAAACATTTGGAAAACAGAACACAGTCTAACTGAATACAAATATACTGTATAGTTAATCTGTAGAATCCATATGTAGAGAGATCTTGTAGCACCTCTGAGACTCACTGAAAGAAAGAAGTTGGCTGCATAAGCTTTCATAGACAGTCTAACTTAGGAACAGTCCTAACATTTGGGACTACAGGAGGTTGGATGAAGGAAACATACATACATACATACATACATACTCATCCCTCCATATTTGCAGCTTTGATATTTGCAATTTTGATTAATATGTTCTCTCTAGGAATATCTAGGGCCTCCACTGCAACTCTAGGGTCAACTTTAACTAAAGGTTGGACTGAAAGACCTAGAGATTCCTAGAGAAAATACTCTCTTAGGCCTTTGTAGCTCCTCCAGCACAGTTCTATGGTCAGTGTCTGTCCGACGTTGACTACAGAGTTGCGCTGGAGGACATAGAGATTCCTAGAGAGATGTCCACTCAGGTAAAAACGTGGTGTTTTTGTTATCTGCGTTTTTTCCATATTCATGGGGCAGGGGTCTTGTGCCCCTAACCCTAGCCAACATGGAGGGACAAGTGTATATATGACTTCTAGCCAATGTGAATCCTAAGGCTTTGGCCAACCAGAGTCTGAGAAAACTTTGCAAACACTCTGATGAGGTGTATTCTACAGAGAGCGAGAACAGTTTCACATGAGGAGTGCCAAACATTTGCATCTGAATAAGCAAACCCTCTGCAATGTAAGATGCCTTCAGGTTTGCCCTCAGCTCAAGCACCTTGAGTGTGTTGTTAGGCAGCATGCAAGAACTTGTAGCTGCATAAATGAGGCCGCTCCTGTTCCACATGAAGTACAGAAGAATCCCACAAAGTGGCAGAAAGCAAGCCAACAAAGCAAACTCCTTCCACAGGATCTGACAGTAAACGCACGGAAAGAGTCCCTTCAATATATCTTTTACACCATTTTGTGGCCCACATTTTAAACATGTTGCCAGGAGAGCCAGCAATTAGAGTTTATAAAATGCATAAAAATACAAAATTGGACATAATAATAAAAACAAATACAGTACGCCCTTGGCTTACGCAGGGGATCCGTTCCAGACCCTCCCACGTAAGCCAAATAGTGTGCATGCTCACGCTCCATTCAAGTGAAATGACATCAATAAGGGTGTCGGGTAAGACTCCTTGGGGAAAACATTAAATAGTTGGGATAACGCCACTGACATGTGAAAGGGATCTAGGAGTCCAAGTAGACCACAAGTTGAACATGAGTCAACAGTGCGATGCAGCAGCTAAACAGGCCAATGCGATTTTAGGCTGCATCAATAGAAGTATAGTGTCTAGATCAAGGGGAGTAATAGTGCCAGTCTACTCTGCTTTGGTCAGGCCCCACCTGGAATACTGTGTCCAGTTCTGGGCACCACAATTCAAAAAGGACATTGAGAAACTGGAGCATGTCCAAAGGAGGGCGACTAAAATGGTGGAGGGTCTGGAAACCATGCCCTTTGAGGAACGACTTAGGGAGCTGGGGATGTTTAGCCTGGAGAAAAGACAGTTGAGAGGTGATATGATAGCCCTGTTTAAATACTTGAAGGGATGTCATATTGATGAGGGAGCAAGCTTGTTTTCTGCTGCTCCAGAGACTAGGACCCGGAACAATGGATGCAAGCTACAGGAAAAGAGATTCCACCTGAACATTAGGAGGAACTTCCTGACAGTAAGGGCTGTTCGACAGTGGAACAGACTCCTTCCTCGGAGTGCAGTGGAGTCTCCCTCCTTAGAGGTCTTTAAACAGAGGCTGGATGGACTTCTGTAGAGGATGTTTTGATGGAGAGTTCTTGCATGGCAGAATGGGGTTGGGCTGGATGGTCTTTGGGTTCTCTTCCAACTCTATGATTCTATGAAAGGTCTCCAGTCACCCTCTCTCCTGCCACTGCATGCCAAGACATCACCATTTTCTCCTTCTTCTTCTTCTATTACAGTCAGCCCACCCCATACATGGGCTTCCCATATGTGAGCTTGAGGTGCTACAAGATCGATCTCTCTCTCTCTCTCTCTCTCTCTCTCTCATCACCACCTTCCCTCTTGTTCCACTCTGTACCCATAGCAGCTCACAAAACCATGCAGGGGGCCCCCAAGGATACAATAAAGAGTAAACATACAACATTACCAAAGAATAAATGTCATTTAACAGCATTGTGGCAATCCAGCAAACCCGTAACATACCCATAGGTAACAAACAGTCCTGAATGAATGTAAAAATGACTCACATATCTACTGGCAGAGAAGAAATGTTAGCTCCTGTGGGCCATCGTCCGCTTCCTCACTTCTTTCCCAGGAGGCTGGTAAATTCTGTAGCAAAGATTTGGTCTGTGAGCTATCTATGCCAGCCTTACAAAAAGTTATATAAGGAACTGTCCTGCCCTTCTTTGACAACAACTGCCATCCTACCATGTGAAAATACTTCTGTTCCTTCTTTAACTAAAGAGACTCTTCCCTTTTGTGCATCTATGTGATGAAGACCATTGTTTTGACAGTTTTAGAAACTCGCCAACAAAGGTCTTGCTGTTCCCCAAGACGTTTTTGCCACCTAAAGTGAATGACAAGATAGCCTCATTCTATACACAGAAGCCAACCAGATTGTGGCAAGTTGAATCTTTCTTATTGCCCACCAGCATCTGACACTATTGGTGGGGAAAGGGCCTGGGAGAGTTACTTTTTTGGACTACAAGTCCCACAATCCCTTGGCCAGCATGGCCAGTGGCTTAAACCATACCATCCAAAGACATCCAATGCCAGGATGGTACTACATAAACATATTTAGTATGTAGACTTGGATTCCATGCGTGTATAACATGTATATGAAACATAAACATAGTCTGTAGACCTGGGTCCCATGTGTGTATAAAACATATATGAAACATAACCATTTTTAGTGTGTAGACCTGGGTCTTATGAGTGTATAAAATGTGTATGAAACATAACCATATTAATGTGCAGATGTGGGTCCCATATGTGTATAAAATGTATATGAAACAGAAACATATTTAGTGTATAGACCTGAGTCCCATCTACAGGCATTCCAAAATCTATACCTATATTCAAAATCCAAAGCTCCTCTGGTCCCAGGCATTTCAGACCTGGGCTTTTATTGCCTGTCATTTAACCAGCCTTTGGATTGTCCAAACAAGCCCTCTGTAACATCACCCCAATCTCCTTCTCAGCCCCCCCAAAAAACAGCCTATCCTCCAAATCCTTCAGTCGCCACAAACCATAAAACCCTCGCTCCCATTTCTTATGATAACCCAACTGTGTGTTTGGCTAACTGAACTCAACATGAAAATCTTGGAAAACATTTGAGCGGGAGGGAAGAGAGAGTTAATAATTCCCTCCCCAAGCTAAGCCAGGAAACTCATGATCAGTATTTGCTTTAGAGGCGGAGGAAGAAGCCCTGTCGTGGTGATGACAACCTGGTAACTGAAGGAACACCTTTTAATTTATTTGGGATTTAGGGTATTACCTCTCAGGCCTGCACGACAAGGATCAGACCGGAAGAGCCATGCGGCGGAAACACTGCAAATACCAAGAGCAGCAGTTACCAAAACATTCAAATGTAGCCTTGGAGAAAGGACAGCCTGTGCGTTTGCTCAGATTCACAAGGGGATATAAAATGTCCCAATTTCCCATGCAATCCACATCGCTCCCTAAATTGGTTTCTTTTTTGAATCTTGTCGGCTCTGTCTTTTGTCTCCCGCAGTATTTTCGCACCCGATTTGAATGGTTTGCCTCTACCTCTCCACCCATACGCTTAACTGAGAAACCATTTATGAGTTCCATTTATAATCTTCCCTCCAGAGACTTCAAGGCATAGCTCTCCTCTGCCCCATTTCATCCTCACGACAGTCTTGTGAAGCAGGTTGGGGTCCCAAAGAACATGCAGCTCAGTGAGCTAGAACTAGGGGTTAGCAGTGCCCTCCGATAAGAATGCAATCCTAAAGTGCAAAAATAGACAACTGAACATTGAAGTTGGAATTGTCCAAGCTGCTGTATTCCCATTACCAAGTATGGATGAGAGAGTGAAGAAAGTGGATAGAAAGAAAATCAACTCATTTGAGATGTGGTGCTGGAGAAAGGCACTGAGAATACTGTGGAAAGTCAGAAAGTCAATCAAATTGGTCCTAGAGCAGATCAAACCTGAGCTCACCTTGGAAAACAAGATGATCCGTAGTTTTTTGCGGGTTTTTTGGGCTCTGTGGCCATGTTCTAGAAGAGTTTCTTCCTGACGTTTCGCCAGCATCTGTGGCTGGAATCTTCAGAGAATGCTGGCATAGAAGAGAGTGGGGTATATATATATAGTGTGTGACTTCCATGCCAGCATTCTTTGAAGCTGCCAGCCACAGATGTTGGCGAAACGTCAGGAAGAAACTCTTCTAGAACATGGCCACAGAGCCCGAAAAAACCCACAAAAAAAAAACTATGGGCACCGGTCATGAAAACCTTCGACTTCACAAGATGATCTGTACTTTGTCGTGCTTTGGGGATTGTCATTTGAGCAAAGCTCTGATGCCACAACAAACTACAATTCCCAGAATTCCGTAGCACTAAGCCATGGCAGTTAAAAGCGGTGTCAAGCTGGATGATTTCTGCAGTGTGGTTGCAGCCTCTATCCACAAAAGCTCTTGCTAAAATAAAAAGCGGTTAGTCTTAAAAGTGCTGCAACATTCCCACCCACCCACCCAATCTCCATTCCTCTTTTCATTAGATCGATCATTCTCCAGTGGTGGCAAACCTATGGCACGCTTGCCAGAGGTGGCACACAGCATAGAGTTTGCCAGAGTTTGTTATTGGAAAGTCAGAGGAATGCTGGCATGGAAGTCACACACTTTGCAATAAATAAGTGGGTCTGGGGTTGCAGTTTGAGCACTCGGTCTCTAAAAGGTTCGCCATCACTAGGCCTTTCTCTCCATGTCATAACATAACTACCAGTACTTTTGAATTGTGCCTCGGTTCCAAAAACAATTTAACACAGGGAGATTGCAGCCTATGAAACACACAGCACAAAGCTCTGAATGTTTATCCAGAAATGAGCCCTGCTGCGTTCGGTAGGACTTGCGCTCTCCAAAAAGCATTGACAGGGCTGCAAACATAACTTCAAAGCCCCGTCCGAAACATGGGACTGGATAGCCTGTGCTTTAGATCCCCAGCTTTTAGTCTTTTTCTTGTTCTGACCAGTTTATAAAGGTTTGCAATTAAACTCTTGCAAAACAACCCCAAAACTGAATGGTAGATCTGCTTTTTATACTTTACTTTACAGGATGATGTAGCAGCTTAGCTCCTGCAAGACGAGAAATGGTCGCTCCCTTCTTGCAAGGCTCATATACTGTTTGTTAATAGCCATAAACCGTCTAATTAAAAATAATAATTGTAAGTTGCTCTGATAGCCTTTAGGGCTGAAGAGCAGGGTATAAATATCATAATAAAATAATAAATCAATAATACATTGGCAGTATTTCCCGACACTGAAAAGAAATATTGGCAAGTCTTACTATATTTAATATCGACGGCCAGAACGATTAATAGCGTAATACTGGAAAAGTCTGGAAATGCCTGAGATAGGTGACTGATTATTAAAACTCTCGGAAATGATAGAAATGGATAAATTGACTTCCCATTTCAATCATAGGGATATAGATGTAATTGAGGGAGAATGGTTTCAAAATGTGTAATATTGCAAAACAAGGTGGATGTGAAAAAGAGGAAGCCTTCTTCCTTACATGTACACACCAGAAGACTTGCAAATATTTATTTATGTATTTGTTTATTTATTTATGGTATTTACACCCCACCCTTCAGCCCTAAAGGCTCTCTCGCTCTCTCCTTAGGACCGGAGCATGGCTTTGGCGCAGCTTCCGGCCTCTTCGGACGCATGCATCTTTTATACAGCATACCTCCAATGTGACCCGAAGCAGCTTTATTTTGGCCTGTCTGTTTGGGCCCATAGTTAAAACACGGTCATTACGTAAAATATACATATTAAGCTGCATGCCTATGCAATATTTAGGTTACAATACATAGGGCAGCAATTAACTATGACGCCAGTATTTAAGTGAGCTGTCCTATACCTCCCTAAACTTTTCTCCCAGGCTCCTGAAAAAGACTTCTTTGACTTGTGAGTTAGCTTCATAAGCCACTGGTTTGTTTCTGCGCACAATTCGAAGTGCTGGCTAGGACCTATGGCTTGGGTCCAGATGATCTCAAAGCTTGCTATATGGTCTTAGGATCCTGGGGGGAAGAACGTAACAGACACGCACATATATGAGAGATTAAAAACTAACAGCAAACTAATAGCACTTCTCCCATATTCCTGGACCGCAAAAGGATGCACACATATATATGCATGTGTGCATGGTGCAGTGGCTTGAACACTCGACTATGTCTCCAGAGACCAGGGTTTGAATTCCCGCTCAGCTATGGAAGCCCACAGGTGACCTCAGGCATGTCACACTCTCTCAGCCTCAGAAGAAGGTAAAGGCAACCACCCACTGAACAAATCTTGCCAAAGAAAACCCTTTGATAGGTTTGCCTTAGGGTCACCATAAGTCTGAAATGACTTAAAGGCACAAAACAACAACGTGAGGGCTTCTACTTAACCCACATTTGTCACCAATGTGAGGAATTTTATGACGGCATCAAATGTGGGGTTTTCTTGGCAAGTTTAGTTCAGAGGAGATTGGCATTTACCTTCCCCTGAAGCTGAGAGACTGTGACTTGCTCCTAGGTCACCCAATAGGTTTCATGGATGAGCTGGGAATCGAACCCTGGTCTCCGGTCATAGTCCAACACTCATACCAGTATCCCAAGCTGGCTCCAGCATCATACTGTTTAGCTATACTGAGAAAGTATTAAAAGGACCGCCGTACCTACCAAACGCCACAAATCCCATTATTTTAAAATCAAAAAGTGTGTTCAGCCTGCGCTGATCATATGAGGATAGTTTCTGTGGGTATTTAAATAAAACAAAACAGAGAGGCAAACACACGCTCTAAGAATTGGCTACTTTCTGGGAATTTAACTTGGCAACCGAGTGCCAAGTTCATCTCAGGACAGAGCTTTAAACCTTGGGGGAAATCCCTTCCCATCTTACCCACCCCACAACATTTGAAATGTTGATCAAATGTCTAGTTTCAAAAGATAAGGGGTGGAGTGGGGAGGAGAGCCAGATCTCCCTTAAGTCCCATGCTTTTGCTTAAAATGCTATATCCCAGTGGTTTCTTCTGTTGATAAGCAAAGACCTATTCAGGCAGGCACCAGTTGCTGAAAGTGTGAGCTTTCCTTTCAATGGGCATGTGCTTTTCAACTGCTCTGTTTTAATATTGTAACTTTAAATAACAACAACAACAACAATAATAATAATTTTATTATTATTATTATATCACAGCACAACATAGGGCCTGAACAGACAGGCCAAAATCAAGCTGCTTCGGGTCACTTTGGAGGCATGTTGTTTAAATGATGCATGCATCTTAAAAAGCCAGAAGCTATGCCAAAGCTGCGCTCCAGTTCTCAGGATCGGAGCATGGCTTTGGCGCAGCTTCCAGCCTCTTAGGATGCATGCAGCATTTAAACAGCATACCTCCAAAGTAACCCGAAGCAGCTTTATTTTGTCCTGTCTGTTCGGGGCCATAGTTAAAACACAGTCGTTACATAAAATACACATATTCAGCTGCATCTCTATGCAATATTTATGTTACAATACATAGGGCGGCAATTAAATATAAAATTCATGTTTAAAATTCACAATTTTGGCTTCCTCGCATTCCGGATTTGGGGAGACAATGGAACGTCATCACTAAATATATATTTTTTTAAACCCCAAAGATCTTGAGGACAATGCCTTGATCTCAGCAACGGTTTAGATTTTGTTTTATGGCCTCTGGGGAAGCCTTCCAGTCTCGCCTCCTCCATAAATGGATATAAGTGACCTTAAAGCAAGACGCTGGCTAGGTTAACATGTCACAATAACCCAATTTTTATTTTTGTAGAGATCTTGCAGCACCTTTGAAACAGACTGAAAGAAAGGAATGGGCAGCATGAGCTTTCCTAGACTTAAAAGTCTACTTCCTCAGAGCTGTATGCTTGGTGCTGGTCAGATATGTTTACAGTTATATGGTTTACTTAATGGGATATCCAAGCCTAGGAATCTGTTTCTCTCCTGGCAAGACAGAAAAATAATCCAGGGTTTATGTCCCATTTATGTCTCTGGTTTGTTGGGTTAGGTAAACCACGATGCTACACTCAAACAAAGTATAGAGAGGAAGCATGCTTCTTTCTCAAGAACTCAAGCCCACCATGACAGCCACTATTTCTTGCCGTCGGTTGCCCCATGAGGAGAATAATAATAATAATAATAACAACAACAACAACAACAACATAGCAAGAAGTAGTAGTAGTTGTCGTCCCAGTTCTGGGAAAAGAGCAGGCTGCAACTAAATATAATGATAATATAATAATAGACATAGCTTCTCCAGTTTTTGTAAGGATTACCGAATTGCGCAGTTTTCCGATCCCTTAAAAAGTGCTCTGCAAAGGTTTATTACCGTGCATTTCAAGAAAAAGAAGCAATGGAAACAAATTAGCAACCATTGGAAAGACAATCCGCCGGAGTGAAGGGAATTGGGGAAACTAGATTATCTGGGACAAGGAATGGGAGAAGAAATAAGAACAAATGTAACCGCAGAGGTGGAAGTCAGACCTTAGACCAACAAATGCAATTCAAATATAAGACGCAAAAACTTAAAATCTGAAAGCACTAAAACCACAAAAACATTGAATCTTTGGTCCCAAACACACTGCAGAAATCATCCAGTTTGAGACCGCTTTAACTGCCCTGGCTCAATCCTAGGGAATCCTGGAAATTGTTTAGTGTGGCCCCAGAGCTCTCTGACAGTCCTACAAAACTACAGTTCCCAGAATTCCACAGCATTGAGCCAAGGAAGTTAAAGCGGTCTCAAAGTGAACTATTTCTGCAGTGTATTTTGGACCTTATAGGTAGTTCTAACGACAACAACAACAAGAAGAATTGGAGTAGAGGATGGCTAAGACACTGAGATTCCAGATGTTGTTTAGGGATGGTTCATCCCTCCACTGAAGTGCATTTCATCCATTTTGGGAGAAAGTGTTCTTAACAGTTGTCACTACATACCAACATGACTTTGTTGGCCAGCACATCTTCATCAATTTAGGACTAGTCTACACATAAGCATATTATGCTGCAAATTTCCCACATTGGCATCAATGCTTAACTGTCTTCACTTTCCTGCGCAAATCCGCATCTATTCGCCTTCCCTCTGCCGAAAATACGCAGCCACGCAAATGCATTCAAAGCAGACAAACAGTGACGCTTTCCATAAGGTGTTAAAAAACCCAGGTGTCTTTTTCTGGGCAGTTTGAGAAGTTTTCCACTCACCATACACATGCAAAAAGCCCAAATTCCTCCAAATCACATGTGGCCGGATGTCTATTCAGATAGAATTAAGAGTACAGTCAGGCCCCCATATCCACAGGTTTTTTTATCCGTGGATTAAAGCATCCACGGTTTGAAAATGCGTTTCAAATATACAAACTACAATAAGCAAACCTTGATTTTGTCGTGTTATATAAGGGACGCCGTTTTACTACGCCATTGTATTTACTGGGACTCGAGGATCCATGGATTTTGGTATCCATGGGGGTCTGAGAACCAAACCCCAGCAGATACCAAGGTCCAACTGTATTTAAATTGTGTAGACAAACCTTCAGGTTGATAAACCAACTGCTATCTCACCTGGAGACAAAAGACCTTACATTATTAAAGGTCTTTTGAGGTGAGTCCAAATGATCATATTGTTTTAGGCTGGGGCTGTTGGGAATTGCGGTTCCCAAAAACAGGAGTGTTGTGCAATTCTCACCACCGCTCTAAAATCTTTGGGCACCTGGAGAAGCATCTCCGCTTCTCTCCTTTTCACTTCCCTGGGTGCTTTATGCAAGGATGGGAATTCTGCAGCCCAGTGGATTGTGCTGGACTGCAACTCCCATTGTGAGAGGAAAAGAATGCTGACAGTTGCAGTCTGTCAGCATTGGAAAGACTGCGCCATCCCCAATGCATGCTGTAGGTCCCCACTTCTTTCAGGTGCCAAAATGAGACAAGGGAGGAGGCTACAAGAGAGAGGGCCTTTTCAGTGGTGGCACTCCATCTGCAGAAGGCTTCTCCCCATGAAGACTCGTGATACTTCCCTCCTTTACAGTCTTTTTGGGATCCAACTGCGCCCTTTAGAGTCTCCCAAGCATTTTAAGAAGGCCCTCTCTCTTATAGCCTCCTCCCAGATGCTGGCAAAACGTCAGGAATAAACTCCTCTAGAACATGGCCACAAAAACTATGGATGCCATGAAAGCCTTCAATTTCACATTTTAAGCAAACCAACAGAGGCTGCATCCACACTGCAGAAATAATCCAGGTTGACACCATTTTAACTGCCATGGCTCAATGCTATGATATTCTGGGGATTGTAGTTTTGTGACACATTTACCTTTCTCCGTCAGAGCTCTGGTGCCACGATTCCCAGGATTCGATAGCCTTGAGCTGTGACAGTTAAAGCGGTGTCAATCTGGATAGTTTCTGCAGCGTGGATGTAGCCTGAATTTACAGGATTCACCTACGTTTTGTCCCACCATTTTGGATCTGAGCACTCTTTCTCCTTACATCTGGTTTCCCTTCATAAGCTGCAATGGTTTTGAAAGAAATTATTTTGCTGCTGGTTTTCTCTCGGTTTAATTGCGGCGTCTCTCTAAGGCATTATTTCACTGTCTGACTGTCTCCGTGTTGCGTTTTTAATAGACTGAATGCACATCCTCCAGAAACCTCTGGGTTAATAGACAGTCTACAGGAGAAGCTATTATTATTATTACTATTATTATTACAAAAGATAATCAAGTAATAATTAAGCTATCACCAATAAATCTATCACTGTTCTGTGGATTTTGGATGCTATTATAAAATAATCAACTACCAGAATTGTAGAGTTGGAAGAGCCCACAAGGGCCACCCAGTCCAACCCCATTCTGTCATGCAGGAACTCTCAATCAAAGCACCATTGACAGATGGCCATCCAGCCTCTGTTTAAAAGCCTCCAAAGGAGACCCAACCACACGCCAAGGGAGTGTGTTCCATAGTCAAGCATCTCTTACTGTCAGGACGTTCCTCCTAATGTTGAGCTGGAATCTCTTTTCCTGGAGCTTGCATCCATTGTTCCGGGTCCTGTTCTCTGCAGCAGCAGAAAACAAGCTTGTTCCTTCCTCAATATGACATCCCTTCAAATACTTAAATAGGCCTATCATATCACCTCTTAACCTTCTCTTCTCCCTAAGTTGCTTCTTATAGGGCTTGGTTTCCCGACCTAGAACTTCTTCCTAATGTTGAGGTGGAATCTCTTTTCCTGGAGCTTGCATCCATTGTTCTCTGGAGCAGCAGAAAACAAGCTTGCTCCCTCCTCAATGTGACACCCCTTCAAATATTTAAACAAGGCTATCGTATCACCTCTTAACCTTCTTTTCTTCTAAATATCTGGGCTGGGGTGGGGTGGGGGGGGTAGTATTTCTGAGTCTTTACATCTGAGGAAGCGGATTGCCACCTATGAAAGTTCAGGCTACATTAAACATTAAATGTCTTCAAGGTGCTGACATATTTCTTCCTCTTCCCCCCCAAAGAATCATAGAATTGGAAAAGACCACAAGGGCCATCCAGGGCCCTCCTTTCCTTTCCACTAAGGAGAAGCAACACATTTTGGGGAAAGGGAGAGGGTCAAAACTAATTTCCTCCTCCTCCTTCCAACAAGGATGACCTTTCTGGCTGCCTAAAGCAACCCTATGAAGCAGTGATTTCCCAAACTCAGGTCCTCCAGATGTTTTGGACTTCAGCCCCCAGTAGCCAAAGCCCTCTCGGCCAAAGGTCTGGGATTCTGGGAGCTGAAGTCCAACAGCCCTGGAAGGCCAGAGTTTGGGAATGACTGCTGTAAAGCAACCCCACACACCCCCTTTTCCTTTTGCAATTGCACCAAAAGAGATGTAGGGCCTTCCAAACAACAACACCCCACTTCTTTCCAGATCACATTGGGAGCCTGGAGAATGGGATCCTTTCCCCACCACTGAATCTGCCATTCCTTTTCCTAGGGAAAAACAGAAGGGCCTGCAAAGGAAAAGAGGGAGGGTTCAAACAGGGCCTTTGGGGGGGAGGAGGGAGAAACACAGCAAAGAGAGGGGGGCTGTAGGAGATCTAGGGCTACACAACCTCTGGGACCCATAGCTAGGGTTGTGGGGAGTGTTGGGGGACCCCAAAACGAAACGGGGATCAGTGGGTGGGGATGAGTGCTATAGGAATGGTAGGCAGGGCTTTACGCAAACTGGGGGGGGGTCTCCAAAACGCTCCACAGAACGTTGGGAAGCGTTCGGAATGCGTAAATGTACATGGAACGCGTTTGGAACGTTTAAATGTAGCTGGAACACGTTTAAATGTAGCTGGAACGCGTTTGGAACGTTCGCCCCCCCCCCCCCGTTTGGAACGCTGAAACGTACCCTGAGCGTTCGGAGCCACACAAAGGGGACGTTCCAAACGCTCCCCCAGCGTTCCAAAGCGTAAAGTCTCCGTTCAGAGGGGTCCCAATGGGCTGGAAAGGCAGGCTAAGCCGTTTGGCTGGAAGAAACGCTTTCTAAAGGTGGGGAAGGGGGGAGGAAAAGGCAGACCCACCCGTTTTTCCCGTGGGAGATCTCCATGCCCTCCCTTTGCATGCTCCCCTTCCCTCTTTGCACCAGGATCTACCTACCTGAGCTCCTCTGCAAGGCAATCCTTTGGTCCTGATAAGAAGTGGATCAGTAAAATGGCAGTGGCTGCTGGAGCAGAGAGAGAATCCAAACCCTCAACAGGAGAAGGGCTCAGGCCAGGAAAGCTGGGCTCTGTGTGTGTGTGTGTGTGTGTTGTGTGTGTGTTTCCCCTTCCCTTCCTTCCTAGTGGCCGGTTGTTTGAAATGCAGCTGGAAACACACCCCTCCCTGCAGGAAGGCCAATGGGCCACAAGTGGCATGGGTTTTAAGGGAAAGGGAACCCCTGAAACAGGGGGAACTGGTTGCCAAATACTTGTTACCTCTCTGGCTGGACTGGGTCTTCTGGTCCTAGTTCCAGATCTGGGCAAATGCCCAGGGGATGAAATCATAGAATCATATAATTGGAAGAGACCACAACAGCCACCCAGTCCAGCCCCATTCTGCCATGCAGGGAATCTCAATCAAAGCACCCCTGACTGATGACCATCCAGCCTCCAAAGACCTCCAACGAAGGAGACTCCACCACCCTCCCAGGGAGCATCTTCCACTATCAAACAGCTCCGACTGTCAGGCATGAATCTGAGGAAGTAGATGGAACCTACAAACTTCTTTTGCACACTTCCAAGTCTTAAAGATGCTGCAAGATCCACTTGCTTACTGGTATTCTGGACTAACATCGCTGTACATCTGAAGTGTATTTCAAGGCATCAAACTGAGCTTTTAAGAGTAGACCCACCGAAACCAACAAGGCTTACCCTGAGCCTGCTGTAAATACGAACGTGTGGAACCAAACCAACGGCTGGAGAGAACATCCTTGGAGAATGAAGCGAAGAGACTTGGTCAGTGTTGACATTTCGTAGCCGCTCTTAAGAGTTTGGAAAACCCAACAACAGATATTCTTTTGGCTATGTCATCTGTGTGCATGGTGCTTTATACATTACCAGAAGTGGAGTCAAAGGTATTAACAATCTAAAATCTGAGACAAGGAAGACAATGGAGTTTATCTCACAGGAGGAATTTCTCTTAATTTCTAATGAAAAGAAAGTGGGGCCAGAATGCATTCAGCCAATTTACGTGAATTCAAATTGCATTCGAACTGGCTTCCCATTGCCCGAAATTGCGTGTGATCCCCTCTCATACAATAATGTGAAACTCCATGATTGGGGTTTGGACTGACTTCCCATTGCCCAAAATTGCGTGTGGTAGTCTATCACACAATAATGTTAAACCCCATCATTGCGTTCAGATTGCCATTGGATTATACTTCCATTTTCCAGCGATGGAGGTGGAAACATCCTATAATGTGGGTTGATTCCATCTCTTGCTCCAAAATAGGCAGGATACGTTATAGGATATTTCCACCTACATCGCTGAAAACGAACATCTCACAGGTAAGAACCAATGTTCCTATTTCGCTTGTCTGATAACGTCCAATGGAAGAAGTAGGAAACAGAGGGAGCTGTTGCTAGACTTACACTTGGTATTTTAAGAAAACTCGAGGCATAAGGTTGCCAAGTGACACGAGGGACAGGGCTCCTCTCCCATTAATGGTTGTGTAGAAGAGGGAAGTTGAACAGGTGTAGCTGGCAACATAATGGTTGTGTAAAAGAGGGAAGTTGAACAGGTGTAGCTGGCAAAATAATGGTTGTGTAGAAGAGGGAAGCGCAGCAGGTGTTGTTCTCTGAAGGGACAAGAACCTCTGGACTTTCCTCTCAAAGCAAAGCTAAAAGTAAAGCCAGTTTCTAGTCCTCATGGCTCTAAATGAAAGGTTAACACAAATAGGTCCATCTAATTCAGTACTGTCTAACCTGCCTGGTAGGAGCTGTCCACCATTTCAGAGACAGGAATCTTTGAAGTCTTCTCTGGAGAAGTCAGGAGCTGAACCTGGGACCTTCTACCAGGTCTATACTGGCCGGCTGAAAGAGAGACTGAGGCTCAGAATGGTCTTTTTTTAAAGGATGCACTTTCAATTTTATAAATTAACCCCATGTGTTTGTCCAATAAATACTTATCTGGCTTTTTTAAGGGGCGGAGAGGGAAGGACAGCCCCTAAAGAAGGCTCTATAACTATTCCTTGGCTGAAAAGTGTGAAATAAACCTGGCTTTTATACATCCTGAGACTCTGGATTAGATTCCATGAATGTGCACAGGGTTTCCCCCTACTTTTCTACACTGACATTTCTGAATGGGAGTCTTTTCCTACCTGGAGTGGAGAAGCTAGGTTTGAACCCAGAGCCTTTGGCATGCAAAGCGTGTGTGCTTTGTAACTGAGCTGCGGGATCTTTGCCAGCGTTCAATCCCTGGCGACATGTCCAGAAATAATCCATCTTGACACCTCTTTAACTGCCATGGCTCAGTGTTGTGAACTTCTGGGAGCTGTGGTTGGTTGTGACACCGGAGCACTCCGATGGAGAAGGCTAAATGTCTCACAAAACTACAAATCCCAGAATCCCCATAGCATTGAGCCATAGCAGTTAAAAGCATATATATGTTTTCAAACACCCCATGTTTTGGGGCCATGAACGGAAAGCCATCTCTTCTGGTTATTGTTAACAAAATGTATCCTCTTCCCTTCCGCCAGTGCACTTTGCAAGAGCTTTGTAATCCAAATTGTTTCGCAGAGGGTACGTATGTCATATATACCTCCTTAAATTTGCATGTACAAGATCATATAACTCAGTTTGAAATCTAGAGTAAATAAAACCCCACCAACATTTGTCAATTCGGCTCATTCCTGGGTAAATGTGCACATTGAGCGGCAGTAGAAAGAGGTCACCAAGCAAACCACATTTGAGTAGGTGGCCATTGCAGATACACTCTAACTCCAATTTAATGTAGGAAGATAGCTGGCCCTCCGCATTTGCGGCTTTGACTTTTGCAGTTTTGATTAAAATGCCCTCTCTAGGAATCTCTAGGTCCTAGATTCTGCTAGGAACTGATCATCGAGTTGCGCTGGAAGAGCTAGAGATTACTAGCCAAAACATTTCTCTTATGCGTTTGTAGGTCCTCCAGCATGATTCTATGGTCAACCTTTCACAGATGCTGCCCACAGAGTTGCAGTGGAGGACCTAGAGGTGTATCTCGGATTTAAAAAGTAGTGGTTTTTTATTTGTGGGTCCCCCCCCCACTTTCACGGGAGCACTATGCCCCTAACCCCAGAGAATGTGGAGGACCCACTGCATTTGTGTGGTTGGCAGTCCAATCCCCAGCCCTCACATCCCCCACACACAAATTCCAGTTCTTACCACACTAAATCCCTTTGAAGAGTGAATCGCCTGTTACAGACTGCCAAAATAAAGCTGCTTCGGGTCTGTTTGGAGGTATGCTGTTTAAATGATGCATGCATCCTAAGAATCTGGAAGCCGCACCAAAGCCACACTCCATTCCTAAGCACTGGAGTGCAGCTTTGGTGCAGCTTCTGGATTCTTAGGATGCATGCATCATTTAAACAGCATACCTCCAAAGAGACCCCAAGCAGCTTTATTTTGGCAGTCTGTAACAGGCCTTACTTCTTAATAGAATGATAGAGTTGGAAGAGACCCCAAGGGCTATCCAACCCAACCCTAGTCAGACATGCAGGAATACGCCATCAAAGCACTCCTCGCAGATGGCCATAAACCCTGTTTAAAAACCTCCAACGGAGACCCCACTAAGTTGGAAAAGACTTAAAGGCACACAGCGTGCATATGTATATAAATGTGTGTATCTCTGTGTGCTTGTGTATGTGTATTGATTATACGTAGTAGTTATAACACCGTCAGTATTGAGAAAAAGCATTTGGGGTTAAAAATGGAACAGTGTCATACTCTGTGCCTGGAACCAAAACAGGGAAGTATTACTCATTACTAAGACATGACTCTACACAAATCCCTTCTAAGAGGTGTTCCCTTCGGTTGATGGTCTTTTTAAACAGCGCCACACATATGAGTCATGCTTAGATTCTGACCTATTTCAATTACACCTAAATTATACTGATCCACTAACCTAGCACTATCCCTTTTAGATTTGCATCATTTTTCCTCTGATACATGGAATATTTTAGAATCGCAGAAGAGCTTGCCTTCGGTTTTGTCTGGCTCTGAACGCATTTTCTACTAAAGGGAAGGCTAGTCTCGAGATTTGGTTACGTTTAGGTGGGATGAGAGGAGTAACTATTCTGTTGTTTGTTTAGTGCTAATGGTTCCTCTTTTTCACTTTGCCTTGGCACAGCTGGAGGAAATGCATGTCGAAATCCCAGTTTGGCCACTCTTTGCACGTTTTAAAGCATGACTGAGAAAGAAGGCAGGAAAACTGCTGTGAAGTAGTAAAGTTACGCTGACAACACAACACAAAATATAAAATCTAGACTGAAAAAGCCTATTGAATAAGTAGCGGTCATCATACAACTGCCACCAT
The DNA here is from genome assembly GCF_019175285.1 of Sceloporus undulatus. Lineage (NCBI taxonomy): Eukaryota > Metazoa > Chordata > Lepidosauria > Squamata > Phrynosomatidae > Sceloporus > Sceloporus undulatus. Next base: position 11,101,825 of record NC_056532.1, read on the forward strand.
CCCAATGCCAACACAACTAATAGTGAGATTGAGAAACGCAAGTCTTCACCTATGCAGTTTTTAAACTGGAGAAGGCTGGCATAGAGAATACTGAGCTACAACAGACAAAGGTAGATTCGTAAGAAATGAGCTCAAATCAAGCTTTGAAGAGCTACTTTTTGGACTACAGCTTCCAGAATTCTCCAGCCAAGGCCTGGAGACCTACATGTTACCTCTAAAATCAGAGTTGGAAAGGACCACAAGTGCCATCAATGCCAACCCTGTGCCAAGCAGGAACACACAATTACAGCACTCCTGAAAGATGCCCATTTAACCTGTTTGAAGGGGAGTCCATCACCTTCCAAGCTCTTACCGTCAGGAAGTTCTTCTTAATGTTTAGGAGGAATCACTTCTTGTATTTTGAATCCATTGGTTCATGATCTAGTCTCCAGAGCAGCAGAAAATAATCTTGCTCCATCTTCTACCTTCAGGTATTTAAAAAAGCCTGGCATATTGTCTTTTCCTCTCCAAGCTAAACCTATCGCACTCATTCCTCGTTTAGCCTGGCTTCAAGCAGGCCAAAAATCACTCTCCTTCTAGGCCCTTCCTTTCTGAAATGTAAAAATTGTGTTTTTAAAAAATAGGCACACAGTGTTTCATAGCTGCAATCCCAATTTTGTTGATCTGCGTGCCTCAAGATTCACCTGAGGATGCTGGCATCTCTCTGGATGCCCAAGTTCCTTTTGGAAGAGGGTCACCTACCTTTCGCTGTCGGATGAAATGGTCGTCTCCCATGTAGCATGCTGCACCTAGTTCCTCACAAAAACAAAATCTTTCCTTTGGGCTTTTTTAAGCATCATAGTCCATATATCTGCCTTGAGTCCTGGTTTGGGGGGGAAAGGCAGGGCATTAATGATAAATCAACAGGTACCAGAGAAGACTATAGGTTCCAAGTCTTCTTAGGCAAATTCTAAGTTCTTAGCGAACCCTGATAAATCCTAAGTGGTTTCAGCGCAATATAACCAAGAGGCTCCATCTATATATTACACCACAAGAATGACCAAGTGAATTTGAGAGAGAACTACACAGAAAGAATGGCTCCTCTCTAAAACACTCTCAAAAATCCAGAGGTTTTATTTCAGATTCACTAAGAGCAGCGGTTCTCAACCTGTGGGTCGCGACCCATTTGGGGGTCCAACAACCCTTTCACAGGGGTTGTCTAAGACCATCGGAAAACACATTATTTCCAATGGTCTTAGGAACCGAGACACCACAATTTTATGGTTGGGGGTCACCACAACATGAGGAACTGTATTAAAGGGCCGTGGCATTAGGAAGGTTGAGAACCACTAAGAGTATATTATTTCAGCTAGTGTTGCATACGACTTTATACAAACAGATCAAGAAATTAGCTTTATGCCCTAACTAGTTTTCCGTAAAGACTACGACAAAGAGCACTGCAGTTTTACTTGGACCAGGAGTCTACATTAGTCTAAAGTTGGGTTATACACTGTATGTGGCAATAGAGCACTTCCTAGCATTTACGAACCCATTACTTGCATTTTGGGTAAGAGATGCATTCACATTGCCCTACAACAGCTGTGAAAAGTACTATTGAGGAATTTGCTTATAGCCCATCCCTTCCTTGAAACAAAGGAGGTTGTGGAAAAACATCCCAGCCCTATCCAGCTTACAGGTCCACATTGTAACCAAGGTCAATAACTGAGGTTTTGGAGGGGTCATATCTGCCAATTTCTGGAAATAAAGGAATTATTAAATAAACTGGTCAACTACCACTGGAGAAATCTTAAGGTCCTCAAGCTGTCCATAAGAGCAAGGGAGTACTATAGTTCTTTTCCTTCAAATGCCACAGACTACAATCTCCACTGGTTAATGGGAATACAGTAGGCCCTTGGTATCTGCTGGGGTTTGGCTCCAGGACCCCCTATGGATACCTAAATCCGTGGATGCTAAAGTCCCATTAAACACAACGGCACAGTAAAATGGTGTCCCTTATGCAAAAGGACAAAATCAATATTAGCTTTGGGAAATTTATATATATTTTAAATATGTTCATGTCGTGGATGGTTAAGTCCTTGGATACAGAGGGCCAACTGTACGCCGATAGAAATTGTAGGTCAAATTGTTAGAAAGTTCAAAGCCTTCCCAGTCCTGTTTGGGAGGCTAGTCTCTTAACTACGAAATACCTTTCTTGACCTCCACCAGTGGAACCAAGGGGGAAAAAAGTATTAATAATACGTTTTGGCAGGTGCACTTTTCAAGTTGTCAGCATCAAGACAATGGACTAGATCCAAGAAAAACCATGAGGCAGAAAACGCACTTGGTGCTGTTCCATCAATTCCTGTTCAATTAGCAAATGAATCAGAACAAGAAAGTTAGACATCAAGTAGGGTCAGAACGGTTTTGCGGGATTGTCGGTCAATCCGGATCAAGCTAAAACGATAATTTAATTCCTAAAGGGCAATGCACAGAACTACAAGGTCTCTACATTTCTGTTTATTGAGACAAACTAATTAAAAGGCACAAACATGGGGCATATGTTTACATGACATTATAACAAACATATACATTAAAAGTGTAGGAATGTGTTCTTTTTTGCTACACAGGAAGTTCCTAAGCTTTATATATACAAAAGTTGTACAATTTGATGTCCTAAGGTACAAAAGATCATTTATAAAATTATTTTACACTAAGTTCTATTATTTTTCCCCATTTTATTTTATTTTTTACTATGTAGTCCAAGCCCCTAGAACCGTTTTCACGTAATCCGGACATCCGTCTCCTGACCCCCAGACGTCTGCCTCAAAAAGTACGAAATATGCTGCTTTTTTACACTGACACAAGGGGTATAAAAACACAAAAACGGTGGACTTTCAAAACCCTCTCAAAGCTTGCCAGCGTCTTGTTTTAAAAGCCCAAAATATCGACCGCGACGGCACCGTCACCTCCGTTCTGATCCAAGAACAGAGTTCTGACCCCACTTTTTTCCTTTCCAATTATTTGGGTACAGATTTAAAAGCAAAGATTTTAAAAGTGACTGTGACATGATAGGCTAAAAAGGAAAAAAAAATAATCCCTTCCCTAGATTTTTTCCATACTACTTTATGTACAGATATAAGAGAAATAAAGGATGCGTGGTTTGATGCCAGTTTCTTTAAAAACGTGACCGTTCGTGGGGGGAAGAAAAAGGTGGGGATTTTCGCTTCACCGGATGGGTCAGACAGCGACTGGGAAACCCCACAAGCCAATAACTATGTGTTAACACAATAAACTAAAGAAAAAAGTACAAATGATGAGAGGGAGAGGTTTTTTTTTTCCTGCAAGTATTTACAAAACCGAAGAGAGCGCACACAAACACTCGATTGAGAAGAAAAGGTAAACAAAACGGAAACACAAAATTAAGATGCACTCTTGGCTTGTCCTGAAAGGGGCATCCTAGCTAGTTAGTGGTTAGAATAAAAACTGTATACCGTTTTATATTATAAGACAAAAAAAGAAAAACTTCTAAGGAACGCCACCTGCTCTCGCCGTCGCAACGTCGGCAGGTTCGGATTGAGAGAATGGGGGTAGATGCACATCTTACCCCAGCACCTCTACAGTCTTCCAGCTTAAAGCATATGTTTTTCCATTTTCCAAAGCCTACCGCTTGCTCTTCAAAAAGAGTCCCGGCTGGGTTTTGACCCAAGACCACTCTTCGGCAGGTTCCAAATCCTCTTTCGCCAGCTATGGCTGTTCTTTTCCAAACGTTACAACAGTCCTTTCATTTTTCTTTTCTTTTCAAATACGTCGACTTTATGATGTTCTATTATTCCCTTAGGGTAATATGTCACGAAGTATTTACATCTCCAAATATCAGGTCACAATCCCTATATCGTCATTTCGAAGTCAGAATGATAAAAAGTCACCGTATGCTTTGCATATCAGAGCTGGTATCACTTTTCCCATAGGGAATTCGGCCTGAAATCATCATATTCCCAAAAGGTAAAATGCATAATTACTCCCAAAAAAATATGCATTTAAAAAAAATTAAAATTAAAATAAAATAGGACCATGAAATGTATTTACTTAAAAAACAAACACTACGACTCTACTTTCTTAATCGGAGGGATACAGAGCTGGCAAATTAAAAAGTGATCCATCGCCACCATGCAGTTATGGAGGACCTCATTTGCAGACTTATTATTAGTGTTAAGATTAAAACCGTTTTCTTCATTCATGATTTCTAGGATTATTCATAATGCCGATTTATTTATTTATTTAAAAAAAGGAGATACACATAAACTGGATTCACCTCTCGCTAGTTCTTCTCTTTCAACGTCGTTGCCAAGTTAAAGGAAACCAAGGAATCCAGGGACAGATCAACAGCCAGCCAACTAAATAGTGACGCGCTAAATCGAGTGTCTTTTTAAACACAAACAAAACTGGCGCACGATTTTTTGCCCCAGCGGAATTAAGTCTGGTTTCGCAACCACTGTTAACTAAAAAAACAAAACAAAAAGATAATTGCTGGTATGGACTTGCTTTTCATTCTTCTTTTAATACTGCTGAGAGGTTTTGCTTTGCTTTGTTTCTACCAGGGGGGAGAGGTGGGCAATGCCTGGGGAAGGAAAGGCATGCTCTCCACGGGTCTCATTGCTATATTTAACGGGCCAGCTAATGTCATTGGCGTCGGGAGGTTCATGGGCGAGGTTATGGTGACTGGATGTGCGATGTTCACCGGAGCAGTTACCGAAGTTGGTAAGTTGACAGGTGTGGTGAGCGTCAGCGGAGAGGTCATAGACAACGGACTGGTTATAGTGACCGGGTGGCCTAAGCTCATCGGGCTGGAGATGTTAACTGCGCTCGAGACATTGACGGGGCTTCTCATATTCATGGCAGCAGCCACGGTGACTGGATTGGTGATCGTTCCCGATGCCACCGAGGAGGTGATATTGAAAGCAGTAGAAAGGGTCACAGGCGTAGTGGCCGCAGTGGAGGTTTGGCACAGGTTAGCAGCTTCTAGAAAACACACACAAGATATAGAGAGACAGCAGAGTTGGTTTTTAAAGAGAAACACAAAAGGAGATCTCGAACCATGGGGAAGGCAGCCCTTATCATAATCTTTCAATGCACAAACGTGTGGCCTCTCACTTTATCCTTGCAAATCCAGCCCTCCTTGCTCTATGTATCCTTTCCCACTGCAACACATGGCCCCTTCCATCTTTAGGCCTTTTACTGCCAGGTTATGTTTGGGCAGCAAGAGTGTTCTGATCACAATCACAGCAGTTCAGCTAAGGGCTGCTGAGGCCTTGGAGAAATTATATGTTAACCATCTGCCTTTGCCCCATCTTCGGTTTCCTGGTCAAGTTTTTTAATAGCTTACACTTGTAAACCGCTTAGAGACTGCTTAGGTGGTATGAAGCAGTATATAAATGAAGCTGCTATTACTATAGCTGCTATTCCTGTTTTAAGAACAGAAATCTATATATTCTTTGCTTTGACATCTCATTCCTCTCTACAACAACCTGCACTCTTAAACAGCATCTACTTAAAATACAAAAATTAAAAACTATCATTCTACAGGCTATGGTAATTGGAATCATGCAATTTTCAATATGAATTCAAGACATTTCCTGGAATTTATTTATTTTTTAGTATAAATGGGGGATTTGTTCATAAAAACAGCACAGTTATTAGCAGAAAATCCTCTCATGAGGAACATTATAAGTAGAGGAGAGTGTACATACCGAATGGTACGTACTCTATAGCCTTCTCAAAGTTGTACTGACATTCTGTGAAGGTTTTAAAAAGTCATTATTAGGGACCGATACACAAAGCTGGTTTTACTATTTACCTGCTTATTTCAATTCTTACGTTTAACCATAACTAGTGGACTATTTTAGTAAGTGTAGCTTATTAAGCACTAACAACACCCCAGTTAACAAGATGTGGGTATCAAACCCCATTGGTTGGCACAGTTTTCGTCTTTGGTAGAAATTGCACACCAATGTTTCCTCTGGAATTTGAAAGGTGGATAGATTTACACCATGCACCAAGAGGACCTGGGACTAGCTGCAGGGAAGGAGTACAGAAAAGATATATATATGACAGAGGTATGTGCCTCTGATATATCAGCACCACCTGCTGGCTAGCAATTGAATACATCCCATGCTCATGTGGAGATGGGGGAAAAGGAAAAGGAGAAAACTGTTCAGGCTACCAGTGCTATGAAAAAGAACCAGGAGCTCTTAAGAAACCTCAGCCTAAGCAACATTCAGGCATGAAGCCAAGCCAAAACGTCATTCACATACACCTTCCAGCGCATCTGACCATACAGCCAGAACCCAAATGCCTTTCACACCAAGCTTCGGTTTTACAGTGCCATTACCATAGCACTCAATGGGCAATGCCCACACATATACACAGCGCAACTGAGGATCGGGACATTAAAAAGGAGACTGTACAATGCAGTAGGGGCAAATAGGCAGGTGGCACTACATACAGCACAAGAACCCCCCCCCCCCAGTGTGTGTTTTTCATGCCAAGCAACAAGTGCTATTTTTACTCTGGAGACCGCCACCTTTGCACCCCTGTGGGAACCATATGACATTTCAAGGAGGAGGTTAAGAGAGCCAAGAGTCCAACCTTACGATATAAATGTATCTGACCCTACCTTGCTTGACTGTAGTTGGCCTCAGAGTCTGTTGACTTTCTGCAATCAAAATTGGGAGGTGGAGGAAAGGTATTGCAATTAAGCCATTCAGTGACACATTTCTCTAGTTCTTCCCTATTATTTTGTAAAAGAGCAAAAAAGCTGCATCTCTGCATGAGGGTAAAACTAACAAGCCTAGCGTCCATGTTTCAAAACAAAATCAAATCCCAAGTATTCCCAAAGTTTAACGTGTCTCAAACTGTGGAGTGATTCAGAACAGAGGCCCCAGTTGGCTCCATACTTCCTATCCTTGACCAGCAGCAACTCTGCAATGTTTCACAGCAAAGGTTTTTCTGTTTAAACCAATATTTTTTAAACTCAAGACCAAGAAGTGGAGCTATCGCCTTCTGCTTGTACCACATGAGATTTTACATTATCCTATAGACCAAGGTGCCTCTTCTGTCAATCAGTTTCCTTAGGATACTGTGCAGATACAACATGGCTGTGGGATAACTACTGAAAAATGGTTTCCAGCAGTTAAATGTACATTGTCTTGATTTGCCCTCACATGAGAAAAGAAAAGGGGCTTGACACAGTGTAGATTGCTGGTCCTGACCATTGAGGGCAAAAGAAGAGTGCAAATCCAAGAGGTTCAACCAAGCTTCCTGGTATCCTGGAACCAACATCCCAAGAAACCAGGCCTGGACATCATATAATGTACATCTCATTCTTAGCTTGTTTTGTACCGTGGCTGGCATTTCAGCAATGAGATCAGTGGCTGACACTTCTTAACCTTCTTTCCACCTTCTCCACCTGTTCTTCTGCTACTCTCGTCAGCCTCCCCTACTTTAGTATTTCAGTTGCCTTTTTGTGACATTCTTTTGTTTTTTGTTTGAAGAAGGTGCATAAATACTTGCTCTGAATCATATGGGAGACCTCCATCTTCAACAGAGACCTTCCACACTATAGTGGATTTAGACTTGCCTTGAGAACAGCCAGTCTTTTGGTTCTTGCCTCAAAAAGTGATACCAGTCCCTGCTTCTGCTGAGGAGTACCTTTAACTCTTCCCAAACTAAGGAAAGAGGTTGCTTTCAGTCGGGGACAGACTTATTTTTCCTGCACAACTCTCAATGTCATTACTTTTCGCGCTAGAATGCCACACATCTGCGAAATCCAAAAAAAGCTCAAAGGGCTTTTTCCGCCATATAGAAAATGATGGTTTAAGTCATTTCCTTTCAGGAAAAAAGACTCATCTATGCCTAAAACAGTTGTGTACTGAGGGCTGGGGGTGACCAAAAGCGTTTCAAAAACATAAAAATGACTAACATCCCAGAAGCAGGAGGGGAGGACACTTTTTCTACACCCAGAACCCTCAGAGGAGTCATATCTGCCCTTCCTCATGAAACAGGTGATGAAAAATGCTTTGAATTTTTTAAAGACGAGAGAGGGTTACCTATGAAAATAAAGTGTGGAGTACACTATGTTTCACAGGAGTACACTATGTTTAATAATGGCACTTCTTGAGGTGCAATTTTCTCAAAATATCTTTGTCTTGGCTCCATGGGCTGCACAACAAAGCTCAGGGGAGCTGCGTGATTCCCACTCCTGCTCTAGACAAGTGTTACCTACAGACTCTTGTGAAGGATCACCTCTGCTACTCCCCCTCTACACCTTCTTTTAAAACCAAGGCTGTGTGCACATGTTTTCACACCAGAGGCTACAACGCTAGCAGCTGGGGAAGCACCAGACAGGTAAAAGGTGCAAATGGCAACAGTGAAAGATAATGCAGCACAGGCTTGGTAGGCTCATGTAAGTCACCAAGGAAGCCCCCATACATCTTGTGGAGAAAGATAAACTCAATAACTGGAGGACTCTGCATCAGAGCATGCTAGTATCATGTGCTTCTGCATACTGGTGTGGACTGGCAAGCCTAACGTTTACATCCCCATTCAGCTGTAGAACACTTTTGCATTTAATTGGTAACTATGATGCTCTTGGAGGAAGGACAGGATTACAGATCTGCAGTTGCATTACATACTGCCACAGATCTCACAGATTCAGTATTTGATGCAGGATTTAACATCTCCAGAAGTCTCAGCTTTCACAAAGAAGCCAAGAGGAAGGTGCAAGAGAAAGGTGAGAATGTTTTTAGGGCCTCCACGGGTCAGAAACCATGTCATCCTCTACTCATTGTATCTCCCCCAAATTCTGAAAAAATTCTCAAAAGGCAGAGTTGTGCAAAAGGGAACCTCTGGATAGTTTATTCAAACTGCAAAATCTGGATTTCTTGCCATGCAATCCACTTAAATATGCTTGTTGTAAAGAACTAGACACCACCAAATCGTTGTCTGCAGGACCTCTACTTTGATATTTTTAAATGAAGTAGACCTTAATTTTTAACACAAAGAGAAAAATTATTTTGCACTGTAATTTTGCATCACTAAATGAGATGCCACTGGAAAGGCAGCTGCAATAAGAAACCTGGACAACTGCAAAGCAAAGGGGCAGGAATAATGGGTCTGTCTATCTCTATTTAATGTTACTTAGGAACAACTGTTTGGTGCAACCAACTTTGTACAAGTGCAAGACATGTAAAATGAACAATAGGGAAGTGTGATAAAAGTAGTAAGATAAAGAATTTCATGGGTGACATGCCTTCTAGCCAAACTGATCAATCTGGGAGCAAAATCTCCAAACTTTATACTAGTTTAGCTGCCATGGACTTTCCAAAGATGCTCAGAATTTTCTATCAGTCATTCTCTCCACCTCAGGAACTACAGATATTAATTCTAAGGGGTGCTATTTATGTTATTTTATGCAATTTATATCCTGCTTTTCTTCCATTATAGGACTGTATTTAAATGAGCCTTAAATCTGGGGTGGGTGGGTATTTCACAATAGATTAAAGGCCAAAGCTTGAGGAAGATACTCTCAAAACCAAGGTAGTCTCAAACCCAAGTTCATCTGTGCATTCCTCAGCTCAACATTGGATCTTAAGCAAAAGACCATGAATAGGTAAGTTGCTAACCCTTAATAGGACTAAAAAATTCCCATAATAAATTATCTGTTTAAAGTGCTTAAGAGGTAAGGATCTATGGGAAGTCTGATTGATAATGGCAGACAATGCCAGATTATCATCAAGAAGCAGCTGGCGCTGCATATGTAAGTAATGTGAATTTGTTCCTTCCTTCTTGCACAGTATATGCATCACCTTCACATCAACAGTATTTACTGCAACACTACAACACCAAAGATTTTTACCTTTCTTCCTTGCTTTGACAGCTTCTTCCCATAATCTCAGGGTCTCTACCTGTTTTCCAGGCCAGTTGGAGACATGTTGTTGTGTCTGCTGCTGTTGTTGTTGCTGCTGTTGTTGTTGCTGCTGCTGCTGTTGCTGCTGCTTCTGGCTGTTGCTCTCTTCATTCATGCATGCTGTTCCAACCAATTAAAAAAAAAACATGGAGGGGACACACATACATACAGATGCAAATTAGAAAGTTTTCCCTATCAAGGAGATTTCTCAGCTAAACATTTTATCTGGAGAGACATGAAGAAACACAAGTTTTAAGTCAAAAGCTGTATTCAAATTATTCCTTCACAGTGCTTCATGGCAGAAAAATATTTTATATGAGGAACATAAAAGATACATGTAACATCCAGCCCTCAGAGTTTTATTGGTGCTTATGTCATGCTTCCCCAACCTGATGCCCAGTGAACACAGCTGGTGCTGAACTAGCCTAGCTCTACACAAACACACTGTGATTCTTGAGAGTGATCTTTCATACTGGAAATCAATTACTTAGGGACTCCCCACTCCCACACCAACCAGAATTTGGTAGCAACCAAAAGAAAAATGACTGTTCTGCTCATGAGGCCAGTGCCAAGGGTGGCACAGGTGGGCTCTTCTCCCAGGCATAAGAGTAAGGGCAACAGGGGTAAGCACTTGCTACAGTGATATGTAATATCCCTTTGCTCCAGTTTACACACAACAGGATGCCTATTCTTACTCCACCACAATCTTTGGACACAAACCTTCATGCTGCACTGTGCAGAGGCAGGATGGGCAAGTGCGGCACTCTTTCACCTCAGTCCTACCTAGTATAGCCCACAGTGAAAGACAACAGGAGCTGTGCAAGAACATCAGAAGACCCACACTTGCCCTTCCCTGATACAAAGCAAGTTAGGAAAGGGGTCCCTGCATTTTAACAGTCTGAGAAACACAGATATACTGACAGTCCTTCATATCCATGGAGTCAACCATTCATGGTTTGAAAATATTTTAAAAATATGTATGTTCCAAAAATCAAGTCTTGATTTTGCCATTTTATATAAGGGGCACCATGTATTTAATGGGACTTAAGCATCCACTTATTTCGGTATCCATGGGACTAGGTCCTAGATCCAAACCCCAGTGGACAGCAAGGGCCTACTGTAGATCTAGATTTAATTGTGCTTAGTATAGAGTTATTAAAATTAATTCAAATTTAATCAGTTATTGCCAATCTAAGTCCAAATTATTTCAAACACTAAGCCTAAGTAAGTCTGGAGCCAACCAACTTTGTTGTTGTTGTTATCCACCCTCACATCCATCTCAGCCCATGGCTACTCTGTAGATGAGACACCTCCAAGACTCCCTATGCTCCACTGCTCTGCTCAGGTCCTGCAAATTCATACCCATGACCTCCTTAATAGAGTCCATCCATCTAATATTAAAAAATCACTGCATGGTCTTCTGAATGTCTAAGAACAAGGTGACATTACTTTAGTCCTTACATTCTTTCTATGGTTACTTAAGAAATGCATGAGGTTTATCAAGCAAGGGTATAGACCTTCAGGGTGTTTAAGCAGTTAAAGCATAATCATTACAAATAAAAATCATGCAATCTTGGGCATGCAAGAACAGTGGCCTTGCTGTACAAAAGTATGGCTCGTGTAATCCAGCATTCTTTGCAGAAGTCTGAAAAGCCAGGCTTATCAGAAACTGGCTGGTAGATTACGGTTCATCTTCTTGCCCAGCCCTGTCCAAGGATGTTCATTGTCCAGCCTCTATAGGAGTCTTACATCCATTTTCATGAACATACAATCCCTCAACCATCAAAATTACCTGGAAATTAGATTAACGCCTTCCATGCAGTTTCCCCCTCTAAAAGATTCATTTTTGGGTCAACTGGGAGAAACCTCAAAATCCAGCCATTTAAGAGCAAACGTTCTCAAAATGATTGAAAAAGACCACTACCAAATCTGTTGCTGAAGTGTTGTGAGACAAATGTAGCCTGCCACCCCTACTCATTAATAACTATGGCCTGTTACAGACTGCCAAAATAAAGCTGCTTTGGGTCTCTTTGGAGGTATGCTATTTAAATGATGCATGGGTCCTAAGAGTCCGGAGGTTGCGCCAAAGCCACACTCCATTCCTAAGCACTGGAGTGCAGCTTTGGTGCAGCTTCTGGATTCTTAGGGCGCATGCATCATTTAAATAGCATACCTCCAAAGGGACCGAAGCAGCTTTATTTTGGCAGTCTGTAACAGGCCTAAAGCATGTATTTTATTTTAGATCAGTAATACAGAAATATGTCTTATTTAGGGCCCAGTTTGTTCTGCTTAGACCAAGAGTACTTTAAAGGGTCATGGATCTAATTTTCCTCCATGAAGAATGTCTGCTACCGGTCCTTAAGACTTGTGACTGAGAGGAAAAATCAGAACAAAATAGAACTTTCCTATTGGAAAGCCATATAGCTGCTGTCTAAGCCATATAGCTGCCGCAGTACTACTATCTCATCCGACAAAGAATTCTATAATATAGACTTGTCAAAATGGGTCACACCTTTATGGCAGACCAAAATGTGCACAAAGGACGCCAGGAGTTCAAAGTTGTTTCTTCCACAGTGATCACAACTGTGGCTGAAGCAAGTAAATGGAAGGGACCCGGGTGGTGGGCTGCCAGATGGCAGGGTAAATGGATTAGCAAATGGGTGGATAGAGATTCCATGAATGATTTACCAAAGAAGAGCGACTGGAACCTCTATCGTCATGGTCTGCACAAGTATACCATTTCACTCAATGGGAAACCGAGAACTCCTGCCTTGGGTTTTTTAAGAGAAAACACTGATTACCAGTTCTCACCCCAAACCTTTCTAGTTTACAACACTAAAAGAAACCAGTCTAAACAACTGATACTCACAAGCAGGCAGGTGTAGATTTTCTTGCTTGAAAAATCCAAATTCTGCAATCAAGAGAAAGGTAGATGAAGAAATCCTACATAATTTACTCAGTACACAATTAATCTCTATTCTAGGAAACTTCTTTTATACAAGTAATGCGGGGAGAGAAAGCGCAACAGACAAGGAATATATGAATGGTGATAAACCAAAGTGTTCTTATGTGGGGCATACAGCCTGCATGACAGATACAGGGTTAGGTTTTAGACAAGAGAAAATTTGGTCTAAATAACTATTTCGATTTAAGACACCCTCTGAGTTGTTGTGTGGGTAAAGCAAATGAATATACTGTATGTGGAACTAATCCCTATGAAGCCCACATGGCAAGGCAGATATTATGAAGAGGAGTTATTCTAAAAGGCTTCTTCCCATCCTCTGGTACCATGGTCTTTTTTCCAATATTTGACCATACAAGGGAGCATCACAATATTCAGTTTTTTCTCTTGCCTGTAACTCATTTTATGGCAGCTGTGCAAATAAGCCTGCAGAAAAGCTTTCACCAGCCCACATCTGTTTAGTCATGTCTATACATAAAGTAGAGTGAGGCCATAGACTAGACTTATTCCACTTTCAATTTCTGGCTGGAACGCCATTTTGAGTGCTCCTCCATGTAAGAAAGTTCTCTTCAAGTAAGAAAAATCCCATACACATCTACTGCAGCCATCTCCTTAGTGTGCTAGATATCTGTTTCCCTAGCTGCTGTTTTTAAACATGAATGTAGGCATTTAAAAAGGGTAAGCCCCATCTGCAGCCTGGGTCAAACTGCTTTCCCCCAATTCAGACACTCCTTTCCCTCTTGCAGACCAAGTATACTCCAAACAATTACCTCTAGGTCATATTGTTGGCATAACAGTGGGCTGCATAGGGAAGGGAGAAGGGAAGAAAGTTCCAGTTCTGCTGGTGTTAAGACACCAATGTATTGCACTAAATCTTGGCCACAGCCTAATCTGCTATCTCATATCTCTCCCACCTTTTTCTACTCCACAAAGACTAAGTCTCCTGTACAGATCCAGCCTATAACCTAGAGAGCTGAGATTCATAAAACTGTTTATAGTCACCTAGCGTAATCCTTACTACAGCCGATCTACAAACCCAGGCAAATACTGTACTGGCAATTCAATTCAAATCCACTTGTGATGAACCCATGATAAATAAGGACATTCTCATGGTTCTACTTTGTAAGATCTTAAGCATGCCACAGTTGCTACATCCCACTGATGGTAAAAATGACATTGAAAACATTTTTGAAAGTATCCACCTACTTTTATTGATTCCTTGTTTACAGGTATTACAGTTGATACTTTGGCTCTGCCCATGAGTCTTTAGGTGGCTGGTAATATATGCTGCACTCAGAAGTTTACCACAGATGTTACATGATACTTTTCCTTCATGGCGCACCATGTGCGTTCGCAGCCTGTCTTTGGTGGCAAAGGCAGCTGTGCAGGTCTATATGAGAAGAAACAGAAGGCTTAAGGCAAGCAGTCTTGCATTACTGAATATGCACAATATGTTTTAATATTAAGATATGCTAGATGTACTTAATACTAAAAATATTAAGCTGTCAATGCAAGTACAAGAAAACAGATCCAAAGAGGAATACAATGGGATCCATCTCAAGCCATTTCCACTTTATGTCTAACTTTATGTCTAACTAAAAGACATGTCTAACTAAAAGACATCAGTCTTCCTAATGTCCCACACAATGAAATAAGACTCTCTTTCTACAACCAGCATGACTGTTTCTCCTGCAGTACTCACACCCCATTAAGAATGATGTCTCGGCCATCTTACTTTAGGAGGGAGTGGGAAGAGAGAAAGGAATTGTGGCATAATACTCTTCCAAACAAGCCAGAAGTGGCATGGGAGTAGTTTTACCACCTCTAATGAGTCTAAGCATCATTTCTAATCCTCTTTCATTGCCTTCAGTACACAAATATTTTTAAAGGATGCAAAGAGATCTTGTAGCACCTTTGAGACCAACTGAGAGAAATAAAGAAAGTTAGTAGTGTAAGCGTTTGTAGACCTAAGTGTACATCAGTCTCTGCATCAGAGGATAAATGGACATAAAACAGACATTAGAAATGGGGATACACAAAAACCAGTAGCAGAATACTTTAATCTTCCTTCTTGGACTTCAGAACAGCAGACTGTGAACAAAACAAAACAAAAAAACAACATACAAAGGAAGACTGGAAAGAGATACAGCAGAACTGGAATATATCCACAAACTCCAGTCGATTGACAATGGGTTGAACAGAGACATGGTTTCCTAGGACACTACACACATTGTAAGACTAGCAAACATCCCAGACTCTTGAGGGCTTACTTGACTAGTTCACCATATCTCCTTTCTGGTTCCCAGCCAGTATTACACCATATTCTTTAACTCGCTTCAACATTCATATGCTTATATGCTCACCTTGGCTTTAGGTGACATCCTTCCTCCTGCCTTTGTCTGCCAATTATTAAACCCTCATTAAAAAATGAATTTGTCACTTCATCACCAGACCCACAAGTTTTGCATTTCTATTGTTATTCACACAGCCAGCTTATAAAAGGCTCTTCCTAGGCACTTCATTCCAAGTGACTGAAGAAGCATATCTAAGTCTACCAACTTCTTTCTTTCTCAGTCTCAAAGGTACTACATACTACAAGATCCTTTTGCATACTGATCCAGACTAACATGGCTACGTCCTTAAATATTTCTTTTAACTACAACTTGAATTGACCAAGATGATGCAGCAGACAAGCTTATATGTTTTGTGTACATTACAGACTTCTTCATATTTATGCATCTGTAACCCAAAGACTATATAGCTCTGTCTATATTATGGTGTTTAAACTCCAAAACATCTGGCAGGACTTGTACTATGTGTGTACTATGTAATGGTAGACATAATCTTCTCTTTGCCCTCTCTCTTTTTGTCCTCTTCAATACTACATTCTGTTTCTTCTTCCTTTAAAGTTCTGTCCTTTCTTCCTTCTTTCCTTTAAAATTCTCATTTTCTCCTCACCCCAATTTTAATTTTTTAAAAAACAAATACTGTTAAAAGCAAATCAATTGAGATGAAGGGGAAAACTGTATACGGTTCAATCACCGAGATAAAGAATTTAGCACATGAGTGACCTGAAGTTGGGATGAAGGAACCACAGAAATGGAGGCTTTCTGTTAGGACATCAACTATACAATTGGAACGGAAGGATTCTTTATTGAAAACAAAAGAAACCTCAAAAACAACTCAACAAGAAATAACTAAATATTGTACCCTAGAGCTGAAAATACTCCAGGGACACAAGTGGAGCTGTTTTGTTATGAAAGTCAAGACAAGCTCACATACCAAGTTGACATGAGGTTTATAAATGCTAAGAACACACACAGGTGGGGTACTGTATAGATTTCCTGATAACGCTCCCTATTTTTTCCGTTACTTGGTTACATTTAGTTCAATTAAAAAAAGAGACAAAAACTGAACACAAAACATGAATTGGAATCCCTTCTGATACAAAGCACTTGCTGGCTGTAGTGAGCCCCTGAGAACAGGTTCAGACATGCACAAAGAGGGCGAAATGAAGAGGCACAACCGTTTGAGCCGCACAAGTTATTCTGCTTGCCTTTAAGCTCATCCTTGTAAATAAATTGACATGTTATTTGCTCCCTGTTCAGCTATCTAAAACTGATTCTTACATGCAGCCATAGGTTAATAAGTCTGTTTTTAGTTCTAGGTTAATTCTCCATTAAAACTGTTTTGGCTTTTTTTCCCTTGGTTTCCTTGGTGCCAAGAGCTGCTGGTAATTTCTTATAACATTTACAATAGAGTAAGTAAAATAAGACCGGAGAATGGTCTTACAATGAAGGGAAAGTGTGAACCTAGCCGGTTTATGTCAAATAATATGTACACATGATCTTGCTCATGCATTCATCTTGTCATCCCTAATGTCTGCAGCATGTCTCAGACCAAGGTAGCTGCACACTGCTAGCTCACTGAGTGCACTCCTTCAACTTCTGTCAACACTGCAGTAACAGGGACCCACAAATACAAGCTTCAAAAGTTAAAACAGTTTCCTTCCTGTGGCAAGTTTAACTAACTTTTGGCCCCCTCCAGAGCAAAGGGAGGGAGAAAATCCTTGTTGATTTTGCACTGCACTTTGAATGGCACAACAAATGCTTCTAAAGCATCTCATGGCACCTCAGATAAGACCCTGCCACTCAAAAATTATTTTTGACTCACCACCAAGGTCAGCCAAAGACTTTTAAGTACCTGTTTTAATGGAACTACTACTGCAACCAGGTGATTCCCTATTTCCTATGCTTTTCACTTAGCCCATAAATCCTTCTGGCCTATGCAACCCATGGAGACAAGACAGGCTCTGAGCGAGGTGGAACTTGTGTTGCCTGTAGGGAGGTTTCCAAGGATCAAGAAGACTAGCCAATTTTTTCCTCAGACTGCATTTCCTCTAATTCAAGGGACCCCTATGGATTCTGAATCCAAACTCTGGTGTGAAGCAGCTCAGCAAAGAACCCATTCAGTTAAGCTCATACAGATCACCAAAACACTTACTTGGCATTTGAAGGGCCTCTCTGTGGAGTGCACGTGTTTGACATGACAGCTTAAGTGATCAGGCCTGTGAAAGAAAGAGAAGTAGGGACACCAGAAGACACATTTGTTACACATAAACACAATACTGATTGCCCACACAGCCCAACATGCTTCACGAGGGTTTTAAGAAACCACTCCCAAATGGCATACTTCCACATCTCCTGATCTACCAGTAACCTGATATTCGTAATGTCCTTGTCATATCCCGCAAAGCTGCCATGCAAGTAAGCTGCCAGTGGCTATTTGTAGGCCTATCTTGAACACTTCTAACTAGAAGAAATGCTCTTCTAAAGAAACCATGAGATCTACCAGCCATTTACTCAGAACTGGAGATCGTTCAAACAGAGCTGAGGCTCTGTATTTCCAGTGTCACTGCCTTAGTTCTCTTCCTGCTCCACAACTTACATTGGGAGCGTACGCTTTCTGGACACAGCCTGTTTATGCTCTTTGACCATAACAAGTCCAATATTAGCCAACAGTATAGTAATCCCTGGGTAAATTTGCAGGCAGTTAACCTCAATTGCTAGTAATAATAATTTTTAAAAGGCTTTAGATTCAGATTTAAAGATATATCACAAATGCCACTTTCCTCAGCCCACCCGCAACCCTGAACTCTCCCAAGCGCTGACTTTCCTCACAATGCCCTCCCAACCCACCCAGCCCTCGCGATCGCAGAATGAAAATCCAATACTTGAGCTCGCCTGGGATTTTCTACATGGTACCTCGAAAAGCCTTTTCCACAAACACCACAGGTGTAGGGTTTGGTGATGCCACCCTCATGAGACCTCACGTGATAGGTCATGCGATCCTTCCTTTTGAAACGCTGGTTGCAAATTGGGCACTCAAAGGGCTTCTCATCCGAGTGGGACAGCTTGTGCCTGTTGAGGTGGTAGACATCGCGGAAGGCCTTGCCGCACATCTCGCAGGCATGGTTCTTTTTGACCGGCTTGCTGGGCTTCTTCACTGTCTGCGTCACTGGCATGGCCGTGGCACCAGCGCTGCTGCTTGGATTGGTGGCAGAGGAAGACGTAGTGACCGTTGACAAGATGCCTGCAATGGTCGAAACCAGCGATGTCCGGCTGTTGTCACCCGCGATGGTCGAGATTAGGGGTACCATTGTGGCAGGAGCTTTCTTTGGCCGTGACACTAACTTGATCCCTGTGTGGCAGGACTCGTGGCGCCTCAGATGGTAACTGTCCCTGAAGGCCTTGCTGCAGTATGTACACACAAAGGAGGTTTTCGGTTTCTCCTTTTTAATCCCGACAATGGCATCTTTTAGTGTTTCTGGAGGTGGCTGAGGTTTCTGTGTTATCGGCAAGGGTAAAATTGGTTTCTGGTCAGGGGGCTCAACTGCAGAGCTCAGGAGGGGCAGCAAACTGTTCTGCGCCGCTTGCTGTTGGTGGTGTGACGCTTCGTGAGCCTAAAACCAAGACATTCACACTTCAGAACTTACAGAAGTAATATTCAGGTTTTGGTAAGAGGAGAAAACTTGATTTAGTGGAGCCTGGAGATAAGAACCGGCAACCTCTGTGGAGTCAAGGATAACCAGCAAACTCCTCCATCAGATACACAAAAGGCTGTGTTGTGCTGCCACCAGTTTTACTGCAAAACTTCTGCCACATGAAAAGCCGTGCCTTTTGCTTAAAAGGGATGTTTTGCCTTTAAACTAGGTACATATTCCCCAAGCAGCCGGCTTACAAATAGATTTGCTCTTCTGCAAAGCATATTACACCACATATACGCACAATTCATGTTGTATATAAAATATATACACAATTTATTTCATCATACTTTAAATTTCTGCTTATAACGCACATAAGTTTTTAATTTTGTCACACACACATTACAAAGGTAGCTATTAGTGGAGGTATAGAGACCAAGTAACAGAAATAGCACCCCGAGGGAGAGGCATGCAAGTTTGTAACACACCTGAGTCTTGCCTGGTTATGTTTGTTTCAGAAAGCCAGTGCTTTCAGACTTTCATAGGTGTTAACAGTAAGGACAAATCAAATTTGTTCCCATCAACAGCCAACTCATAGCACAACCAACTTGTGTTTGTTGTACACCTTTTATACAATTAGTTCCCCTGGAAGGTTAACCAGAATGTATCCTTTTTTTATTTTTAGGAAGCAGGTGAATACAGTTGTTCAGGAAGGCTTTACACTCATCTGAAGAACTGGAAACTTTGCTACCAACTAACGGATGATAAACTGCAGTTTAATTATTGTCTTATTTTGATACACTTCTACCAAAATCCTAGCTTATGCTCAGCTGAAGAAGCATCCTCATTGTAGATCACTTCTGAAATTAGAAACATTCATCCTCAATTGCCTATCAGAATAGGAGAAGTAAGTAATGTTCGTTCCTTTTCATCTGATGCTAACTGGCTGCCCTGCATATAAAAGCCAGCTTCTTGGGTTGACTAGGAATGTGTTTTAACTACAAGCCACTTTAGGAGCCCAGCTTGGCTGAGAAGTGGTTTACAGTATAAATAAGCTGAAGTGGCACTGAAGGCACAGTCTTCTTCAAAAGAAAAACAACACTAACCCTTTTAGTCTTACTAGCTATTTCCTACTTGCAGAACTGGTTTTTACTCACAGAACTAGAAATGAGTTATCAATCCACATCACTCTCTGGCTGTCAGAATACGCCAACTCTTGCAAGAGATTGCAGGGGCTTGTTACATATAGAAGCGCACTGTACATAAGACTGAACGTTTTAGCTTTCTACCTTCAAAAGACTCTTTTTCTGCATGGACATGACTACTGAGAAATGCCTATGGGCTGGAATAGATTCCATCCATGCTTTCAAGTGCAATTCCTATCGATCCACAGACAGGAAACTGGCCACAGCTCAAGTGATAAGAGCTTATGATTTTGCATGTAGAAAGTCCCAAATTTAATCTCCATTATCCCTACCTAGAATCTCTGGCAGCAGGTGATGGGAAAAGGCCTCTACTTGCTGCAGACACTGGAAGTCAGCTAAGGGTAAAAGTAGTCCCTTGACATGAATGTCTAGTCATAACCAACTGTAGGGGCGGTGCTCATCTCTGTTTCTTAGCTGAACCACCAGCATCATCCGAAGACGTATCTGGTGGTCGTGTGGCCGGCATGACTGCACCGAACGCTGTTACCTTCCCACCAAAGTGGTACCTATTTTTCTACTTGTATTTGAATGCTTTTGAACTGCTAGGCTGGCAGAATCTGGGACCAGTGATGCAAGCTCATCCCATCATGTGGCACTTGGACCTCGAGCTGCCAACTTTCCAATGGTCAGAACTGACATCTTAACCACTAAGCCACCGCACCCCTGGAAGTCCGCTTCCAGACAGAATAGATGGTACTGTACTGGATTAGATCTGCTATGATACAGGCATACACATAGCAGTCTGCGGTTCAGCTTTTTAAGTTAGCAGGGTCTCGTTCAGAACAAGACGGCAGCGGTTTTGGCATTTTCCTCTCTGCTATGAACAGAAGAGCAAATCCTCAACATAATTGAAGTGATAGGCCATCCGAGTTATATAATCTCATCCTCCTCAGCCATTTCCATGAAAGAGAAGTCGCTTGCTTTTTAAACACAGAGACACATCACAGACGTAGCAAGGTGCATGTTACAGCAAACCGTTTTTTCAGTTCCCCAAGGGGAGCAATTTTTGCAGCTAATGACTGGGTGTATGCCATGATACGCAATATACTGGATGATCTCTATCTTAATGACATCCTAGTTGGTTACAAATACAACTATGAATACCCAGCCTAGTCTGTTAGAGAACGGACACGCTGGAAGGCAAAAAGACAACTGTCAGCAATGGGTCTTCCACAGGAAGATGATTTTAGAAAACCACCCATAAACTAACTTGCAGCCACAGCCAACCAAAGAAGCCAACTGACTGAAAGGGATACTTGCAGTCGCTTGGCTTCTGCAACCAAATGTCAGAAGCATTTATTGGGATCTCATGCTTTCTGGAACGCATATATGCATGTGCATTCACATACAGGAACATAGGCACTCCAGGAAGCTAAAGACAGGTGAAAATACCATATATACCCGGGGTCAATTTTTGGATTAAGATTTCTAGACTTATACATGAGTATATACAGTAAGAGATTCTGTCGGTATCTCCAGGGGGGAAAAGTTTATCATCAGCAAATATGGAGCACTGTCGATCTTTAAAGAACATAATCCAAAGGACTGCTTCTAAAACCATAATAATCCTATGCTCTAGAAACCGCATGCGCTTCATGCAACCGAGCAGACAAGCAAACAAGATGGGTTCAAAGATACAGGGAATAATAATGTTGTTCAGTCAAATTTGCACTTACTGAAATATTTATATCCTTCCCTGCGTCGTATGATCCCAGGGCAGCATCTAATAAAATCCATCTGATCCAGTTTAAAGCAAGTAACTTCCTTTGGCTGAGGCTGCTGCCATGTTGCTGTCTATGGGACACCTAGTTGGGGTTTTTAATTTGTCTTGTTTAAAAGTGCAAAGACATCCATTTGGGGTAGTAGATGCAAAAAGAGTAATTCTCATAGAAAAGAAAGAATGCTTCAAATATATGCTATCCTGAGCATAAGGAATGTCTTTATGCGTAGCCACCCTCTCACATCTATCTTTCTATCTAAACACACACTCCAAGGCCTGTTACAGACTGCCAAAATAAAGCTGCTTGGGGTCTCTTTGGAGGTATGCTGTTTAAATGATGCATGCAACCTAAGAATCCGGAAGCTTCACCAAAGCTGCACTCCAGTGCTTAGGAATGGAGTGTGGCTTTGGCGCAACCTCCGGACTCTTAGGACCCATGCATCATTTAAATAGCAGACCTCCAAAGAGACCCAAAGCAGCTTTATTCTGGCAGTCTGTAACAGGCTCAAGTGATTCAAAAAGAATGGTGCAAAGGTAAAGCTGTTCTTACTTGGTTTCAGACTACTCCTGTATGTACACTCTCTCTCTATCTTACATGTATTTACATGGCTGTGAATAGGATTCTCAAAGCAGAGCAGCACTTAATATTGTCGGAGAGGTGGAGACAGGTGGCAGCTGCTCCCACTTGCTGAAATTTACTTGCTCATCTTTACAGCAAAAGGCATCCCGCATGCTGTACAACTGGTTGTAGAAATGCTTAATGGCATTCCTTAAGAATCTGTAGGTATTGTTCTGTCATTCCCAAACCCAATTCAGAGGAACTAGGGAAGATTTTGCAACCTTAACAAGCCAAGCAATAGTAAGCTTTACACATAAATGGACCAGGCCTTATTGGACAGGAGAGGGAATTCAAATGCAAATTCTGCAAACGTATATTTAGATATGTCAAGATTATTTTGAGGACTGTAGAGAAATACAACGATACTTACCCTGTACATGCAGCAATGTACAGTTTGTCCCTCATACAGCCCTTCCTACCTTCCTGTTTTTATCAGTGTGGGTTCCTTAAACAAGCCAAACTCATTTTCACCAATACAGCTGAAGTAGGTTTGGGCTGTACATATAACCCCTGAAATGTCTGGCTCTCCTATACTACAGATTAAGAGAAAAAGACCAAAAGCAATGCACCACACGACCAAGTGTTACTCGGTGAAATACTTTAATCTGAAGACATCCAAACAGGTCATCATGAAAACCTGTTTATTGTTCTTATTTTTACAAGCTATGTTTTGGAAGAAGCACTTTTTGTGCAATGTCTCTGATGACATATGACACATTCTCCTCTACAGTCCATCTAAAAGGGGGTGATCACTGTGTCCCTGTGAAAACTACTCAGTCCTCCAGAGGCTGCTGAACAGCAAATCCCAGAATTCTTCATAAATGATTGTGCCACCTAGGGATGCTGGGAATTGCAGTCCAACCACACCTGAAAGTTGGCCAAATTCCCACCCTCAGAAGAACTGGAGGAAGGCTAAGGGAACCTAAGGGAAGGCTGCAAACTATACTGAAATTCCAGCTATTTAGGGTCATGCAAAAGCCAGTAAAAATTGTGTTTTCTGAAAAGCCAGCCATTGTGCACCTCCACAAGCCAAGGCTAAGTGACAGAATTTAGTACTCCAAATCCTAGCACAGATACACATTATACAATCCCCTCGCAAGGTGTAAAGTGTCAATGGGGTTTTTAACTCAAGTCATCTAGCCCATTACTTAGGCCTGATACAGACAGGCCAAAATAAAGCTGCTTCGAGTCTCTTTGCAAGTATGCTGTTTAAATGATACATGCGTCCTAAGAGTCCAAAAGCCACACCAAAGCAGCTTCCAGACTCTTAGGATGCATGCATCATTGAAACAGCATGCCTCCAAAGTGACCCGAAGCAGCTTTATTTTGGCCTGTCTGTATGGGGCCTAAGTTAGGCAGGCTATACCATCACCACCAGCAGAGCCTCTATTCAAAATCGTAACTCCTACCAAACCTGTAAGTAGTCAACTCCAAACAGCCATGGTCCAGTCATTTTCAAATAGACCTTTTGAAAGTATTTTAGTGCAGCACACACCTCATTTAGCTATGCAGAGGGATCTTGCAGAACCTTTGAGACTAAACTATGCGAAAGAAGTTGTAGCACAAGCTTTCGCAGACTCGGTCTACATCCTCAGATGCAGGAAACAGATCAAGTCTATGAAAGCTTGTGTTACATGTGCCTCACAGTCTCAAAGGTGCTATGAGGATATTCCAGACTAACATAGGACCCATCCAGACGGGCCAAAATAAAGCTGCTTCGGGTCACTTTGGAGGCATGCTGTTTAAGGATCCTAAGGACTGGAGCACAGCCTTGGCACAACTTCCTGACTCTTAGTACACATGCATCATTTACACAGCATACCTCCAAAGTAGCTTTATTTTGGTCTGTCTGTATGGGGCCATAGCTATGTCTGTAACTTAACCATGAAGACCCTAGTCAACAAGTAGTTTCAACCGAAGGCCACTGAGGAGTACGTAGGTAGAAGAACTAAGAGCAGCATATTGAATTATTAAAACAGATACATCTGCATCTGTGCCCGTTTATGGCTTACAGTTGAGACTAGGGAAGGAAATGGAAGAAGATTTGGTCAAGGATCCCTTGTAGCCAAGCCCCTACATTAAGATCAAAAATTGTAATTATTCAAGGTACAACAAACCAGATCAACAGAGTCCAAATCCTTTGGACAAAGTTCAGGCAGCCATGTGCCATACAACTTTCTAAACCTTAACAACTGTATGCGTGTGCATATGACTTGTTGCTTGTCAAGGTATGTGACCCCAAGAACTTCACAGGGTTTCCTAAGGCAAGGAAGACTCAGAAGGCAATTCTGCCAACTCCTTCCTCTGAAATATAGCCTACAGCATCCTGGTATGTGTTGGTGGTTTCCCATCCAAGTACAAACCAGGCCTGACCCTGCCTAGCTTCCAAGATGAGCCAGGATCTGGTGTCTTTAAGGTATTTAGGCGTATTTAGGCGTAACCATACTATTCTGCATGATTGTCATATACTGTACCATATATACTTAACTATAAACTGACCTCATGTATAACTCGAGGGCAGGTTTTTGGGCCCAAATTATGGATTCTGACATGACCTATGGATAAGTCGAGGGTTAAACTGAGGGGCATGTAACAAAGAATCCAAAGGATGAAGCAAAGGAAAACAATGCCAAGGAACTGACTAAATTCCATCAGGCATGACTGTTTGTACTCAAACTAAAGGCTGGATGGATGAGAGAATAGAGGAAGGTCAGTGCCTCCAAGACAGATTATACTCTTGCCTTTCATTACGGGTTGGTTCCTAGTATGGTACTTACATCAACCTGTAGATAAGTCGACGCAGGTTTTTGGCGGGTCAGTTTTTTTACCTAAATTTCTAGACATATACGAGTGTGTACAGTACTTTGGTCATAAGCAAGACAGCCAATAGCAAGGAGAAGTCTACATCCATAAAGTGTTCAACTATAAATACAGTATATAGGTGGTGACCCAGATAGCTCACTTTGTTGGTTTGCTAAAACTGGCAAATTGGCATCACTTTCTCCAAGAGGCAACATCTAGTGATCCCTAGAGTCCCTGCATTAAGGCCTTCTGAAAGGGGACCAAGAACTAAATTGTCAGTGAGGATACGAGGAACAAAATGAGACTCTCTTATGAGGCCATTTTTATTCACTTGGAGGGCTTGCTTTATTTGGCCCGATACACAGATCAACAGACCTGCATTTCCTCTCTATCATTCCTATGAGAAAACACTGTTTCATCACCCCAGGTGGAAGATTTCAGCCTTCTGAACTTAACATTGCCAGAGGCAAAGGTATTTTCCCCCCCTGCACTGAAGCCTTGATGTCAGAGCCGCCAATTAGCATCCGTGAGTCATACCTTGATGGTGCTATGAGATGATTATCTTCCTCATTAACATGCAACCTGTACTTTGAAGACAAAAAAGTTACTCAGGTATAAAGCCTGCATCCAACTTCAGCGCAATACACTTCGACGCATTAATGCAATCAATGCCCTTTCAAAGACAGAAGAAATTCATCAGGCACTGATTTTTTTTTACCTACAGGCTGAAATCTTGTACAACAGAAGCCTTTTAGGGAACTATAAAGAGGCAAAATATTTCATCAATATACGTTTACGGTTTTAAATGAAGGACATGAAGACGTCTTGTATGTTGGCATTTTTAAAAATGATTTACCTGCAGCTGGGAGATACGAAGGGAAAAAAATATTAAATGTTCGCTGCTGTTTGTTCTAGATTAACTCTACAAAGCAAGGATCAACAGTATGTCTCAAACACATGCACTAATGTTAGTCTTCCCTCACACAGATGCTTTGGATTACAACTCCCATCAGCCCCAACCAGCATAGGACAGGGTTGTAGTTTATAACATCTGGAGGGACCCAGGTTAGGAGAGGCTGCAACAGAGACTATCTTCAGTATCACACTGCAAAGATAATCCAGTTTGAGACAGCTTTAATCTTCCTGGCTCACTGCTAGGGAATCCTGGGGAGTGTAGTTCGTTGTGGCACCAGAGTTATCTCTGACAGAGAAGGCTAAATGTCTCACAAAACTACACTTCCCAGCATTCCCTAGCAGTGAGCCAGGGCAGATAAAGCAGTCTCAAACTGGATTACTTTTGCAGTGTGTTTTGGAGCTATATTAGCTTTGTGATGGAGGCTGAAGGACTGCTGATGTTTGATAAAAGAACAGTTACATTTTAAAGGTCACAACAATGAATCATTGATGTTCAGGCAATTCAACCTGTTGGAGCTTTTAAAGCAGGGGTGGGACTTCCAGATATTTCTTGCTGTTGTGTGGGTTCGAATCATTTCTAACCTAAGGCTGGGTTCGAATCATTTCTAACCTAAGGCAACCCTATCACCTTATGGACCCTAAGATGAACCTATCATGGGGTTTTCTTAGCAAGACTGGTTCAGAGGAGGTTTGCTCCTGCGATCCTCCGAGGCTGAGAGCGTATGACTTGCCTAAGGGTTTCCATGGCCGAGTGAGGATTCAGATTCTGGTCTCCAGAGACACAGTCCAAGGCTCAAAACATTTAGATCACACCGGACTGCAATTTCCATCATGCCTAGCCAGCCTAACCCATTCATTAGTCTAGGGCCTGTTACAGACTGCCCAAATAAAGCTGCTTGGGGTCTCTTTGGAGGTATGCTATTTAAATGATGCAAGGGTCCTAAGAGTCCGGAGGTCGCCCCAAAGCCACACTCCATTCCTAAGCACTGGAGTGCAGCTTTGGTACAGTTTCTGGATTCTTAGGATGCATGCATCATTTAAACAGCATACCTCCAAAGAGACCCCAAGCAGCTTTATTTTGGCAGTCTGTAACAGGCCTAAGATATAGCCTGTAGGATCAGTACATAGAGAGATCGTGTAGCACCTTTGAGACTTCCTTTCTTTCAGTGAGTCTACAAGATGTCTCTACATACCAATGTATTAGTGTCGGAGTTGCTGTCCAATAGCTTATGGGGGGCATCGCAGTTCCCACTCCAGCCTTAAAGGCCAAGACTGAACCAAGCTGTTTTTAATCTAGCTCTAAAGAGGACCCACTCAGCCACAAATTGACAATGTGTAAGTCTAGAAATGTTAGTCAAAAAAACTGACCCCAAAAACCTAGGTCGACTTATCCACGGGTCAATGTGAATACTATACTTTAACTCTTAGTAAAAAGGGAACCCTGGTGAAAGGCAAGAGTACAATCTGTCCTGGAAGCACTGCCCTCCCTCTGCTCTCTCTTCCATCCAGACTTTAGTGTGAGCCAAAACGGTTATGCCTGCCATAATATTGTAGGTTCTTTGGCACTGTTTTCCTTTGCTTCATCATTTCGATCCTTTGTTGCATGTCCCGACTTATCCAAGGGTCATATCAGTATCCATAATGTTGCCCCCAAAACCTGCCCTCGACTTATACAGTCGAGTATATATGGTAAAACTGCCAGCCAAATTCTTCAGACTTGGCATACCGGCGCACAAAGACCAACCGCACCAAAAACTTTTAAAACTAGTTACCCACACTTTGTTTTCGAGAGCGTGTCCTAAGTCGGCTTCCAAAAACCAGGCACTTAAGCAAGTGACTCATCTTTGTACTTGGAAGAGAGCGAGGTTTTCTTTTTTCCCCCTCTTTTAAAAGAGAAAACGCTGCAGTATGTTTGCCTCAGCTTTATGTTTTCAAAATTAGAATCATGCCTCCTCGTATTTTAAAAAACAGAAAACCCAAACAAGCAAATGACGCAGGCTTTTAATTTGCAGAAAGGGATCGTTTTACCTTCGGGAAAGAGAAGCATTGCAATCTGAATGCTTGTTCAAGCTAAACTAAGGCCTGTTACAGACTGCCAAAATAAAGCTGCTTGGGGTCTCTTTGGAGGCATGCTGTTTAAATGATGCATGCATCCTAAGAATCCAGAAGCTGCACCAAAGCTGTACTCCGGTGCTTAGGAATGGAGTGTGGCTTTGGCGCAACCTCCAGACTCTTAGGACCCAGGCATCATTTAAATAGCAGACCTCCAAAGAGACCCGAAGCAGCTTTATTTGGGCAGTCTGTAACAGGCCTAAGCTAAAATAAAGGAGGGAGAATGCTGTGTTCTCCCTTGACTTGTAGATTTTGAGGAGGAAGCCGCCTGGCATGCTGCATTCCTCCTCGCAGGAGATTAATGCTTCCAAGTGACTCAAGTTGCAAGCTATGTGGCAGCATTTTAACTACATTATACCCCCTAACGTCTTTAATAGGGACAGCTTTGACTTAGCAAATGGGTGAGGAAGTGAATAGGTTCCTAATCACCCAAATTATTTGTCCCAACATTTTCTTAAGTCAACCAGTTCCAGCTAGTAACTCGATTAACATGCTCTTTCTCTCCTTCAAAGCAACTTGCTGTTTGATCCCTTATCCAGGTAAAGAGATTCCTGACCTATATGGCAATAAAAGGCCCTAGCCTGAAAATTAATACATTGTATGTCCTTAAGGCTTGTTCAAGCCAATTTAACTTCCAAGGAAGGAGTCGACGGATATATATATGTGTGTGTGTGTGTGTGTGTTTTTCCAATGCAGTGAGTGGTGCGGTTTTTCTTCCCCGATGGGAGAATGACAAACATAAGGGGGTTATATGACAGAATAGCAGAAAGAAAACCGCTAACAGGGAGAGATGGTCATAGTATTTCTTTTTATGGAGGGAAGCAGAACAAAAGAAAACCGGGTAAAGAAAATGTTTTTTTGGAATATGAGAGCAAAGGATCAGATGGTGCATGGAAACACATCTTTGGAAATGAAAAGAGGGAAAGACAAAGTGAATGAAATGGCAAGGACAGGGAAAATAAGATGCTGTGGCAACTGATAATATACTATATGACTGCTAGTATGAGATCTGGCAAGGGGGAAAAAACACAGTTGAGTGCATTAAAATGATGGCAGAGGGAACAGAGGACCATAATGTAGGGATGGAAGGGAACAAAGCAGGACCCCGCATGCAAATAGGGCAATGAAAGAGCAGTATTTGCCCAAAGGAAAAGGCCACCTTGAGTCCCTATGTTGGGAGAAAGGCGAGATGTAAGAAAATTAAATAATTATAATACATGAAAAATGAGTAAAGCAGACAGGTCAAAATGCTGCTACAGAAGGGGACAACCCTCGGTGGGAACATGCTGCCAGGCAGAGAAAAGAGCACCAAAGAATCCCCAAATCATTGTGTTGATCTGTTACAGAAAACCCCAGACAAGGTCCTGTAACCCTATCAAGACTAAGGGATAGTCCCAACAACAGGAATGTGTGGAAAGGAACGGCTGCGATTTAAAAAACAAGGACTGTAAAAGAAATGGGGTGAAAAGAGGCACTTCCTACTCTATGATTCTATGATCTCTATGACCAATTTGTTAATGAAAGGTAGCAAAATTAAGAAACCGGAGCATTGATAAATCGAGACAAAATGGTCCTAGAGATGGAAGGGAGGAAGCACACAGAGAGGCGTCCCAAAGAAGCAAGGGAGAAAAGAAAAAACACAGCAGCAAATGAACTGCAGGGGGAGAGAAATCAGCACACAAGATGGAGAAGAGGCTGAAATGAGTGAAATGCAGGGACAGCCTCGTTCTGCAGTGAAAGAGAGAGAGAGAGAGAGAGACAAATAACGTTGAATCCCCACCACAAACGTGGAGAGGGAAGAAAATGCAAACGGTTGAGGGGGAAGAAAAGAGGAAAGGCTTCTTGGGAATGGATTGAACATCTTAAACTGGAGGAAGGATGAAACACGGTAGAAAAACTGGTGCTAGTGCATCATCATCATCATCAAAGGTTGGGAAGCACTGTGCTATTGGGAAAGAGGAGAAAGCCCAGAAAAGGCCGGGCCTCTGGCAAATAAGTAAAATGATCCTAAAAACTGTGGTGAAGGGGAGAGAGAAACAACTGAAGAATGCAGAATCAGACAAAGGAGGGGAATAGTGGGCAGGACAGAAGGTGTATAAAGAGGAGGGTTTTATATCTTTTAAAAAAACTTAAGGAGGTTAGTTACAAATCCTAAAAACCGAGGGATGTTTGTTGAAGTCAGCGAGCGAAAATCCTAAAAGGCTTAGAGCAGTCAGTTGAAGCCCTAAAAAGCCTAAAGGAGTGAGTTAAAAGTCCTAAAAACTTTAGTTAAGATTCCAAAAACCTAGAGGGGGGTTAGTTAAAAAACCCACAAATCTACATATATACATATACAAAACCACCCTTTCCCTGTGTCAACCAGATTAATCCTCCTAGTTTCCCCCCAAAAAGGGGGAAACAAGAGAGACCTAACCAATAAATCCCAAATTAGAAGTAGAAATCAAATGAATCCTCCCAGGATCATGTTCCAAAGGAGAGGCAGAGAGAGAGACCTAACGAAGAAAAGCAAAAAGGAAAAAGATTAGTGTATTAGTAAGAATTACGGATCAAACCAAATCCTCCCTGTTTTCCAAAGGGGAAGAGGGAGAGAGAGAGAGAGAGAGAGACCCTAACAAATAAGCAAGGAAGGAAAAGCATTAGGACTAACCACTGCTACAAATCAGAGGAATCCTCCCCATTTTGCTTTCCAAAGGAGGGGAGAGAAAAGAGGCCTCACTGACCTCCCTCCAAAACCTGAAAGGATTCATACTAATCAGAAGTACAAACCAGATGAATCTTTTCCCAAAGAGGATGGATGGGAAGGGACTGAGGGAGGGATGGATAGAGAAGCCTAACACAATAAGAAAAGTATTAGTATGAATTGTGAAGTCCAAGCCAGATGAACCCTCCTCCTTTTCCAGAGTGAAAAATGGAGGGAAGAGAAGAGGGATCTAACCCAGCAAACCTCCAAAGTATTCATATTTATTAGAGGTACAAATGGGATGAATCCTCCCCCTGGTTTGGTTTTTCCAAAGGAGCTGGGGAGGGCAGAGAAAGAAAGAAAGAAAGAAAGAAAAGAGAGAGACACCTAACATATAAGAAAAAGAAAATGAAGAGAAGTATTAACATTATTAGTTTCTTGTGTCTGTGTATCTGAAGTGCTCCTCCTATTTACATGGAAAGGAGAGGGAAGGAAGAAGAGAAAATAGAAAGAGAGAAAGAAAGAAAGAAAGAAAGAAAGCGCTCTATAGACGGCCTCCCACAGCGATGGAGGGAAGAAAGATGGAGAGGGAAGGAAAGAAAGAAAGGAGGGAGGGAGAGAGAGAGAGAAAAGAGAGGGGTTGGCCAGTTACTTTCTCCTCCTCTTCCTCCGTTATTCTCAATAGTAATGATGGGGGGGTTAAGAGAAAGAGAAGGGGGAAAAGGCAGCTTCATTCTTAATATTGAGAGATAGAGAGGCCTAGTTGGGTTGAGGGGAAAGCAGGAAGGACCTCCAGAAGAGGACTACAACACCCAGAATCCCCCAACCCCATTAGTCTTCCTTCCCCCTCAATAGTAATGATGGGGGGTTAGAAAAAGAAAGAGAAGAAAAAGCAGCTTAATTCTTAACGTTGAGTTGGGGGAAATAGCCAGGCAGGGGGCCCTGCAACCCCAAGGAGGACTACAACACCCAGAATCCCCTCCATTCCCATTATTCTATCTGCCCCCACAGTAATGATTGGGAGGATAGAAAGCAAAAAGGAGCTTAATTCTGAATATTGAGAGAGTAATGATGTGAAGGAGGGAAAGTGGCTTAATTCTTGATATCGAGACATAAGGTTGGATGGCAGGCAGGAGCCCCCACCCCAAAAGAAGAGGACTACAACACCCATAATCCCCACCCACTCCCATTATAGTAATGATGGGGGGGTAGAAACAGAAAATAAAAAGGAGCTTAAGTGTTAATATTAGGAAATGGGGGAGACCTAGTTAAGTTGGGGAGGCTTTGAGGCAGGACTACAACACCCAGAATCCCCTACCCCCTTCTCTATTGTAATGAAGGGGCGGTTAGGAAGAAAAGGAGCTTAATTCTTAATATTGAGAGATGGGGATGAGGCCTAGTTAAGCTGGGGGGGGCTTTGAGGCAGGACTACAACACCCAGAATCCTTTGCTCCAGTTATTCTCCTCCCCCCCAATGATAATGATTTGGGATTCAGAAAGAAAAGGGTAAAAAAAAAAGAGCTTAATCCTTAATATTGAGAGAGGAGGCCCAGTTGGATGGCAGGCAGCTAGGGTCCCGAAACCCACCCCAGAAGAGGACTACAACACCCAGCATCCCCCTTCACTCCTGTTATTCTTTTCCCTCCCCCAAAAATCAATGATGGGGAGGTTAGAAAAAAAAGGAAGGGGAGAAAGGAGCTTAACTAGGAAAGAAAAAGGGAGTTTAATTCTTGATATTAGGAAGGAAGGCCTTCTTTGTGGTTTGGGGGGGCAAAGGGGATTCTGGGTGTTGCAGTCCTCTTCTGGGGGGAACCCTGCCATCCAATCTAAGCTCCAAATCTCTCATTATTGAGAATTAACCTCCTTTTTTTTCTCTTTCTCCTTTTCTTTCTTAACCCCAAGAGAGGAATAACTGGAGTAGAGGATTCTGGGTGTTGTAGTCCTTTTCTGGGGGGGAGAGTTGTTGCCATCCAATCTAGGCCCCAAATCTCTCAATATTAAGAATTAACCTCCTTTTCCCTCTTTCCCCTTTTCTTTCTCAACCCCCCTCCCAGGGAGGAATAACTGGAGTAGAGGATTCTGGGTGTTGTAGTTCCTTTTCGGGGGGGGGAGTCCTGCCATCCAACTAGGCTCCAAATCTCTCAATACAGTATTAAGAATTAACCTCTTTTATGTTTCCCTTCCTTTCTTCTCTGTGAGATGGAGAGGCCTAGTTAGCGAAGGGGATTCTGGGTGTTGTAGTCCTCCCCTTCCAACGCGATCCAATCTAGGCCTTTTTATCTGCAAATATGCAAACAATTAAACTTTTTCTATGTTAAAAAACCCCAATCTTTACTATGAGGGGGGAAGAATAATGGGAGTGGAGGGGGGATTATGGGTGTTGTAGTCCTCTCCTGCCATCCAAGTAGTCCTCCTCTCTCAACATTAAGAACCAAGCTCCTTTTTAACCCCTTTCTTCTCTGTATTAAGAAAGGCCTAGCTAGCGAAGGGGATTCTGGGAGTTGTAGTCCTCCTACTCTTCATCTTCTTGGGAGGCCGCTTTCATCCAAATAGGCCTCCCATTATTTCCCAATTTTAACCTCCTTTTTCTTTCTTCTCCTGCAGATTAGGAGGCCTAGTTAGTGGTGGATTCTGGGTATTGTAGTCCTCGGACCCTATAAATATAAACATAAACGTTATTTGTTCCAAACAAACAAACAAAAAGCGCGGTTATCCATTTCATTTTATAATCTTTTCCTCACCTGAAAGAGGAACGCGGTCCAATTGGCTTCCATTGCGGCGAATAAACACAAAAAGAAGGAAATAAAGCCCCTTTTATGAGAAATATATATATATAATATAATATATATATATATAAATTGTGAAGATTAAAAAGATAAAAGATCAAAGCCAGGCCTAGATGATTAAACCTTCTTCTCCTTCTCCTCCTCCTCGAAGGCCTGGATTTTGGAGGCTGTTTTTCACCCCTCCTTTCCCCGCTTATCCCCCCGTTATTCCTCGGCCTCCCCTTCCTCCTCCTCCGCCGGGGCCTGGCCGCTACATGGAGCCGACAACAAAGCCCCGAAAGGCGGCTGCTTTGGCTCCTTCTATCGCGGAGGAGGAGGAGGAGGCTCAAACATGGCAGCGGAGGAGCTTCCGCTAAACCTCCCCGGCGCCCTCCATTTTCTAACATAGGGCTGTTTGAACTAAAGCCACAAACACAAAACACACAAAAGACGAAACAAATCCACACAAAACACGCGTTTCAGGGCTTGTTTCTTTATTAGACGCCATTTCGTGAGGGAAAGCGAGAAGGGATATGGTTCTTAAGGAAGGAAATGGGGGTCGGATGTAAAAGGGACATCCCCGCCGAGGTCTAAAATGGAACGGTCCCAAAAAGAGCTCAGGCTGGAGAAAAAAAATGAAGGGGGTTAAATACTGGAGACTTTATTTAAAATATATATGTGTGTGTGTGTGTATGTGTGTGTGTTGTTTGAAGGGTGAGAAGATGGAGGAGAGGCTGAAGGGCAGGGTTTATAAGGTCCTCCTTGACTAGGAGGTTAAAAATAGTAATGGAGTGAAAAGGAGAGGAGGATTCCCCTCAGGAAAAAGAAGAAATAAGGCCTCAGAAAAAAAGGAGTAATCCATCAATAATGCTCCAATAATTAGGATTTTTTTTGTGTCACTTTGAATCCACATTCAGTTACAGAAAGCTAAAACCATAGACTTGGGGAAGTCACACTCTCTCAGCCTCATTTGTGAGATAAAAGAGTCTGGCGTGAAGGAAGAATTCCTCTCAGAAAAAGACCTGGAAGAAGGAATTTCCTTTCTTCTCCCTCAGAAAAGGATTAACCCTTCAATAAATATGATCCAAAAATAAGTTTTGTGTCACTTTGAATCCACATTCAGCTATTGAAAGCTAAAATCAATAGACTTGGGGAAGTCACTCTCTCTCAGCCTCATTTGAGGGATAAAAGAGTTTGGAATAAAGGAGGAATTCCTCTCAGAAAAGGGCCTGGAGGAAATAATTCCCTTTCTCTCTTTTTTACTCCCTCAAGAAAAGGAGTAATCCTTCAATAAAATATGCTCCAAAAATTAGGATTTTTTTTTTGTGTCACTTTGAATGTACATTCAGCCACGGATTTAGGGAAGTCACACTCTCTCAGCCTCATTCCCGTTCTCCCCTTCTTAAGGAGTAATCTTTGAAAAACAGGCTCAAAAATAGGATTTTTGGTGTCCCTTTGAATCCACACTCAGCCATGGAAAGCTAAACTAATAACCAATTAGGGAAAGTCTGGAGGGAAGGAGGTATTCCTCTCAGAAAATGGAGCTGGATAAAGGAATTCACTATTTTCTCATTTACTCCCTTAGAAAAGGAGCAATCCTCCCAAAATATGCACTCTCTCTCTCTCTCTCTCTCTCTCTCTATATATATATATATATATAATGGGGGTAGTATGTGTGTGTCATGTAACCTTGGGCAAGTCACACTCTCTCAGCCTCATTTGAGGGATAAAACGGTCTGGAGTGAAGGAGGAATTCCTCTCAGAAAAAGGACCTGGAGGAAGGAATTTCCTTTCTTCTCCCTCAGAAAAGGAGTAATTCTTCAATAAATATGCTCAGAAATACAATTTTTTTTTGGTGTCCCTTTGGATCCACACTCAGACATGGAAAGTTAGATTCAGAGCCAAACTGGGCAAGTCACACTCTCTCAGCCTCATTTGGGAAAAGAAATCCCTTCTTCTTCCTCTTTACTCCCTCAGAAAAGGAGTAATCCTTCAATAAATACACTCAAAAATAGGATTTGTATGTGTGTGTGTGTGTCCCTTTGAATGCATATTCAGCCATGGAAAGCTAAATCCATAGCCTTAGGCTCTCAGCCTCATTTGAGGGAGAAGAGCATGAAGTGAAGGAGGAATTCCTCTCAGAAAAAGACCTGGAAGAAGGAATTTCCTTTCTTCTCCCTCAGAAAAGGATTAACCCTTCAATAAATATGCTCTAAATTAGGATTTTTTGGTGTCCCTTTGGATCCACACTCAGACATGGAAAGCTAAAGCCATAGTCTGAGACAAATCACTCTCTCTCAGCCTCATTTGAGGGATAAAAGAGTCTAGAGTGAAGGAGGAGTTCCTCTCAGAAAAGATCCTGGAGGAAAGAATTCCCTTTCTCCCTTTTTACTCCCTCAGAAAAAAGGAGTAATCCTTCAATAAATATGCTCAAAAATAGGGTGGTTTTTTTGTGTGTATGTGTGTCCCTTTGAATCCACACTTGAAATCTAAATAACCAATTAGGCAATTCACACTCTCTCAGCCTGGTTTGAGGGAGAAAAGGGTCTGAAGTGAAGGAAGAATTCCTCTCAGAAAAAGGACCTGGAGAAAGGAATTTCCTTTCTTCTCCCTCTTTATTCCCTCAGAAAAGGAGTAATCCTCCAAAATATGTCGAAAACTAGGATTGTTGTGTTCTTTTGAATCAGCACTTAGTCATGGAAAGCTAAATCCATAGCCTTGGGCAAGTCACACTCTCTCAGTGAAAGTCTTCCACTGTTGAACAGCTTTACTTTCAGGAAGTTCTCTTCCCTGTAGCTTGCATCCATTGTTCTGTGTTTTCGTCTCTGGAGCAGCAGAAAACAAGCTTGCTCCCCCCCTTCAAATATTTAACACAGGGCTATCATATCACCTCTTAACCTTCTCTCCTCCAGGCTAAACATCCCTAGCTCCCCAAGTCTTTCCGCATAGGGCTTCACATGGTTTCCAGACCTTCACCATTTTAGTTGCCCGCCTTGGACCACGCTCCAGTTTCTCCAACATCCTTTTGAATGTGGTGCCCAGAACTGGACAATATTCCAGGGGTGGGGCCTGACCAGAGCAGAAATAGGTGGCCACTACTACTTCCCTTGATCTAGATACTATACTCTATTGATGCAGCCTAAAAATCACATTGGCCTTTTTAGCTGCACATCACACTGTGTTCAGTGTTCAAGTTGTCGTCTACTTGGGCTCCCAGATCCCTTTCACATGAATAGTCTCCTTAAACCAGGTGTCCCCCATCCTATATCTATGCATTTCGTTTTTTGTACCCAAGTGCAGTACCTTACATTCTCCGTTTGAATTTCATTTGTTAGCTTTGCCCAGGCTTTCTAGTCTATTCAGTCATTTTGAATTTGATCCTGTCCTCTGGGGTATTAGCTACTACTAATTTGTGTCATCTTCTAATGATAGTGTATGCCCCCAACTTCTGTCATCCAAGTCAAGATGTTGAATAGCACAGGGCCCAGGGGACAGGCCTTTGTGGCACCCACTGGTCACTTCTCTCCAGGATGAAAAGGAGCCATTGCTGAGCACCCTTTGGGTTCGGCCGGTCAACCAGTTACAAATCCATGTAACAGTTAGTTTGTCTAGCCCACATCTACAAGACTTGTTTTGCAAGAATGTCATGGAGAACCTTGTCCAAAGGCCATATGGCAACCCTCAAGGGAGCCTATCGCAGGGTTTCCTGGCAAGATTTCTCCCCTGGTTGCCAGTGAGGCTGAGAGAGTGTGACTAGCTTAAGGCCTCCCAATACGATTCCACAGCGGAGTGGGGATTCGAACCCTGGCTCCAGTCCAATGCTCAAACCACCTACACCACCCTCCAACGGGAAGTTTTAAATACTGTTTTAAAGAAATAGCTTATTCTGAAACCGCACAAGTCTAGCTGCATCTTTAAGTAAACACTGAGCATTAGTTCAAGATGCTGAGCTTGTGCAGTTTCATAATAAGCCTTTTCGAAAAGCGAACTCGGTTTTGCCAAACAATACGATCCATCCGACTCAGGGAACGGAGTCCTCACTATTATTTAACATTTTGGATTTTAAGCACCATCATCCCCCTTTACCAATACCTTTGCACTACCTGTTTAAAAGCCTTTTCAGCCAGCCTGCCCAGGTGACAGAGGAAAAGGCTGCCATCCAATACTAAATGAACCTGGGACTAAATCCAATTAACCATGAATGAGAATTACTATTGCGTAAACATGGTAGGGTTGCTCGCGGTGAGAACACCGCTCAAGATATCTGGTGCGCAGCTATTAATAAGCGCCTGCGTTATGGGCAATTATTTTGGCAACATTGGGACCTTTTAAATCATTCACAAAGATCAAAACTAGAGCCAGTTGGTGCAGTGGTTGAGTTGTTGGACTGCGGCTCTGGAGCACCAGGGTTCGAATCCCAGCTCAAAACTACGGTGAGTTTGGGCAAGTCACACTCTCTCAGCTGTAGAAGATGGCCATGGCAGACACCCTGAACCAACCTTGCCAAGAAAACCCATTATAACTTCATCTTAGGGTTGCCATAAGTCAGAAACTACTTGAAAGCACGCATCAACAACAACTGCAGAAAGTATCCAGTTTGAGACACGTCTCATTGCTAGGGAATCCGGGAATTGTAGTTAGTGTGGCACCAGAGCTCTCCGAGAGAGAAGGCTCAAGTCTCAACAACATTCAATTCCCCGAATTTCGTAGCGTTGAGCCAGGGCAGTTAAGCGGTCTCAAACTGGATTATTTCTGCAGTGTGTTTTGGACCACAGTTACCATCATGCTTTATACATAATAGTAAAGCTCAATTCCTGGTGTATTCTGGAACAAGGAGTGACAGCCGGCCATTTGTATCCTCCAATTCGTATCCACGGATTTAACCTCCACGGCCTGAAAAATATGGATCCCTCTGTCATGGTGACTCTAAAATATACCCACATGATGTTTGCCAAAATAATCTATTGTCCTCGAAATGATGATTTTGGTCACTCAAAACCACCACATTGCCTTAGGAAGGAAGTTGTCCCTGACCACACAATCCAAGCCAAGATTACCGCCACTTTTAACAGCCTAGAAATACAGGAAACCTGCCGGGGAGCTGCATGTAAACTAGCGCGGTATTTGGTTTTATTTTTTTAATATCTTTGTAATGCTTTCTGAAAAACTCAAGAGCCGTGGGCCCTGGGTATCCGCTGGGTTTCTCTTTCACATCTAGCTAACCCTTTTGTATGATTCAAATCAAATAGTGCCACTCTGTTCTGCTTTGGTTAGGCCCCACTTGATACTGCATCCATATCATCAAAAGGATGTTGAGAAGCTAGAGCATGTCCAGGGAGGGGACCAAATGATGAGAACTGGAAACCATGACGCCTATGAGGAGGACTGGGATGTTTAGCTGGAGAACAGTCGGTTAAGGGATGTCATATTGATGAGGGAGCAAGCTTGTTTTCTCTGCTCCAGCGAACAGGACCCAAACATAGAGCAAGCTTCAGGAGAGAGATTCCACCCTCAACATTAGGAGAGATGTTCGACAGTGGAAGACACTCCCTCGGGGAGTGGTGGTCTCCTTCTTTGGAGGCTTGTAAACAGAGGCTGGATGGCCAGTGTTGGAGTTGCATTGATTGTGAGTTCTGCATGGCAGAAGGTTGGACGGGATAGCCCTTTTGAGGTCTCTAACAAACCTATGACAGTGAAATATACTCAGGGGTTCTAAGCCAACAGAGGTTGCTTCTGACTCTATACAACTGCAAAGGAAAAAGACATTGCCCCAACCCACTGAAGAGCACAAAATATCTCCAACTGTCTTGTGTTGGCAGGGAGGTCCCAATTAATCCCCTGCATCCCACGTTTTCAGCTGCTTTAAAAACGTCCCAGTTTCTTGCTGCCATTTCCCCCTTTGCACTCAGCTAAGAATCGCTGAATGTCAAACCAACCGATTGTGCCTTTATGGAATATATAATATATATATATTATATATATATATATACATATAATTCAAGCTGTGGATGGTTGAATCCGTAGATGAAGACGTCTGAGGAGACAGGGTCGAAATGTATTTCCAAAATGCCCCCGTCTGTTTCTGAACTAGGGAGACTTAGTGGACAGTTCCACTTAGACTTTCCTGGAACGTTCTCTAGGATCTACAGGATCCATGTGGGTTTATTTGTGTGAAAAAACACCTGTAGCTCAGGATCCTTAGAAGTACACAGATCGCAGGCTGCCTTCTGTGACGGTTGCTTAATTTGCCACTAAAGCTGCGGCGTTTTTCTAGCTGGATCAATACGCCCTTAATATGCATGCTAACTTTGAGTGGTAGCTGTCACTTTAATTGCAGTATGATCAGCTCTAATTGGATTTGATGAGTTGCACGCCGTGTGAAGTGATTCCTTCTCCAATTTCTCCCTATATCAGCTTCCGGTTACAGGCCACGGAACAGCTGAGGACTACCCTTTGCTGGTCGTTGCGGAACCCCATTTTGTGGCCCACCGGTGGCCACACGTTT
This sequence comes from Sceloporus undulatus, assembly GCF_019175285.1. NCBI lineage: Eukaryota > Metazoa > Chordata > Lepidosauria > Squamata > Phrynosomatidae > Sceloporus > Sceloporus undulatus. Next base: position 11,142,036 of record NC_056532.1, read on the forward strand.
AGCAGGTGTGACTCCTTCCCCTTCCCCAAATTGTGATATTTCTGATCGTCCCGAAACTTTTAAAGCAGAAGAAACCTGTGGCAGAGAACCAGGAACCTGAGTCCAGGTGTGAGGGTTATGCCAGATGAACAGAAGCTCCCAACATTCCTTGCCATCACCTTGCTGGAATATGAAGTTCGATGGCATCTGGATTTGGAACCTGCAGGCGAGTACAAAATGACAGCATGATGAATATCATATACACAGCCTTATAAGCACCTTGAGACTCACTGAAAGAAAGAAGTTTGCACAGGGCTTCCCTAGACTTCAGTCTACTTCCTCAGATGTTTTTGTAGGAAGTAGACTGAAGCCTAGGAAAGTCCTGCTGCCAACTTCTTTCTTTCAGTGAGTTGGCAAGGTGCTACAAAATCTTTCTACATACTGTTTCTACAGACTGAGCATGGCTATATCTTGAATGATAGACAGCATGTCATGACAGTCTGAAAAGAACGGCCACTGGCTGCAAGATTTTCTAGTGTGAAATTGAGGTGCTTGTGGCGACGTTCACAGCCCTAACCCAGCTCTTCTGTATCCCAAACGGTGATTTCTATACATTGTAAATTTATTTTCCGAAGGGAGGGCCTTCTCAGTGGTTGCACCCGAATTGTTGGAATGCCTTCCCATTGAGGCCCCAATTGGCCACCGATTTCATTTATGCACCTACTGAAAATGTGGCCGTCCATCAGAACCCTTTGGTCTCCATCAATTTTATTTGTCAAACCACTCGGAGATCTTTTTGATTAAGACAGGGCACCATGTTTGGCCTTTGTGGTGCTGGGAGGGCTGGACCATTCTGCTCCAAACCAGCATTTTAGAGTCCAGAGTGGATTCAGATCCCCCCCCCCCCCAGTAAGACCTACTGAAAATAAACGAGAGCCGCCACAAGGCTGGTCCCACCATTTGGCAGAGGGAGACAGCTGCCTTTGTGGAACAGAGATTGTCATAAAAGGCATCCAAAACTGGGATTCAAAGCAAACTTGCTGACTTGTATTTAGTCGGTTACTGCATTGTACTGCCACAATGTAGGTTGCAGCCTCTAGTGCTCAAAACTATGGCTGGCTTGTATCTGGATGAATGACATTTATTGTGGGTCTGTCACAGGTAGCAAACATTTTTTTGCTGACCCTGGCTGCCCACCTGCAAAACCTCTGTCTTTAGTTTTTTTTTGTGGGTTATTAGGCAATGTGGGCATGTTCTGGAAGAGTTATTCCTGACGTTTGCCAGCACTCTGTGGCTGCATCTTCAGAGAATTGGGCATGGAAGTCACACACTATATATACCACACTCACTTCCATGCAGCCATTCTCTGAAGATGCCAGCCACAGATGGCTGGCGACGAAACGTCAGGAAAAAACTCTCTTCAGAACATGGCCACATTCCCCCCCAAATCACAAAAAACTATGGATGCTGGCCGTGAATCCTCGACTTCACTCTCCAGTTCGGTTTGCCTCTTTCCTGCTGTGTCACAGATGTTTTTCAGACGATCACACAGACAAAACCCAGGATGGCCAGAGACACATCATAAGTGTGTCAAGATGAAAAACATTATTAGGAGGAAGAGACACAGCTAGGAGAGGCTGGGCCATTTGCTTTTGCCGTTGGGTAAATTTGCTTTTGACCTTGGCAAGTCCCACTTTCTCACGCCTCAGGGAAAAAGCAATGGCAAACCTCCTTTGAACAATCTTGCCCAGAAAACTCTATAATAGGGTCACCGTCATAGGTGTGGAAAGGGGCAGGTTTTACCCTCTCTTTCCCCCCTCCTGCTGAATACCAAACCCATTTAGAGTATGAACTCAGTTGCAGCCACTTAAGTAAGTTGAGGTGTGGGAGGAAGAGAGACAAACTGGGACATTGTTAAAGACCATCTGAAAAATCAGTTAGGGTATCCATGCCAAAACGGCCAGTTGGAGGGCATGCAACACTTGCAACAAGATTTTCATCAAGCCAAATCTGAATTTTCCCATAGCATCTTTCATACCAGCGCAATTAGCAGTTTGACATTGGACTGTGATTCTGGACGCCAGCTCAATCCTGTTCAGCCACTGGGTGACCTTGGGCAAGTCACATTACTCTCAGCCTCAGGGGAAGGCAATGGCAAAACCTCTGAACAACTCTGGCCAAGGAAACCCCATGATAGGGTCACCTTAGGATCAGCATAAATCAGAAAAGGCTTGAAGTCACACAAAACACCCACCTTTCATATGGCTGCCGTGGGACCCGCCTCACCTTGTCTGAAAAAGAGGAGGAGTCCTTTTTCCGTGAGTGTTAATGCCAGTGTCTGTATAGAAAAGATCCTAAAATGTATAGATATACAACTGAGCATGAAAGTTAGACCCGTACAGCCACTTTATTCCCTATTACTATGATATGGATGCAAGAGCTGGTAAGATAAGAAAGCAGATAGGAAGAAATCAATTTGTTTAGACGTGGTGCGGGAGAGGTGCTGAAGTATCCCATGGACAGCCAAAAAGACAAATAAATGGTGTCCTAAAGCAGATCATAGCAGAACTCCCCTGGAAGCCAAGTGACGAAAATGAGGCTTTGGCCACATCAGAGAAGTTATGACTCATAGAAAGACAATAATGTTAGGAAAGGAGAGAGAAGTGAAGAGAGGAAGACCATATGCGAGATGGATGGAAATAGTTAAGGAGGCCGTGGGTATGAATATGCAATAGTGGAGGATAGGGCTCTGGAGATGTCTCATCCATAGGGTCGCTGTGAGTTGAGATCGACTTGAGGGTTGGTTAACCACACACACACACACTTAATATATGATATAATATATATATAATATATATATATATATATAATTAATATATATTGCGATGCTGCGAGCCAAAACCTAAGGAATGATAGAACCATGAGTTAGGAGAGCCCACAAGGGCCATCCAGTCTAACCCCATTCGCCAGGCGGAACTACCACAATCAAAGCATCTCTGACAGTGGCCATCCAGCCTCTGCTTAAAAGACCTCCAAAGGAAGGAGACTTTGCCACCTTCCGAGGGAGTGTGTTCCACTGTCAAACTACTCTTACTGTCAGAAAGTTCCTCCTAATGTTGAGGTGGAATCTCTTTCCTGGTAGCTTGCATCCATTTGCACCAGGTCTTATTCTCTGGAGCAGCAACAAAAACAAGCTTGCTCCATCCTTGATATGACACCCCTTCAAATACTTATACAGGGTCTGTCATAGCAGGTGCGTCTTTTCTTGCCTTTTCTCCGTCGCCTGGCTGACTGAAAGGTGTTGTGCTTCCCTCTCACGACCACAAACTGCACAAGCACCCAGAGGCGATTCCTTTATTCCAGCAAAAGAAGGCAAAGATGGTTAGAAAGATGCTGATGTTGCAGCTGCTTTGACAAGGAGTGCCCCATTAGTCCTCTTCCCTGCCTGCCATCCACCAGGATTGCACTTTCCATTGAAAAGAGGGCTATGATGAGCAGGCATCCCAGGATATTATGCACAGTGCTGCTCAGAAGGCCAAAGGATAGGGAACCTCTATTGATCCCTTCCAAAGGCTTTATTTTTCCTCTCTGCTTCATCCCTCATTTCATCACCGAGTTCACCTGCTGGCCTACATATGGATGTGCGTTTTGGGGATGGTGTGTAGGTTGGACGTTTCCCTCCCTCTCTCAGCCAGACTTTTCCGCCCTTGCTTTTGCCTAGTTAGATATAAAACAAACCTCGAGAACCGCAGGCGAGAAAAGAGCCAGTCGCAAATAAAGATGAGAAAGCGAGGCAAGACACCACCTGGATGAAATTAGACAATCGAAACATGTTAAAGCTAAGAAGCACGCAGGGGAGCCAGGTTGTGTATTAACTGCGGCTGTCTGAAAGCTATCTGAAAGAGAATGTTTATTTTTAACTATAATGTTAGACAAAATGAAATAAAGATCGAAATACCATACATCAGACAGACATAACCTAACATACAAACACTTCACCTGAACACAACACATAACACAACAAAAATGCCTTCCTTATCTCTACGCGCGCAATATAAATCCTCTTTATTTCACATACTTCTTACGCTGTCTTCCTATAATAACTCTACCCTAATAATCTTTCTAAACAACAGTGCCTATTTATTTTCCCTAGCAGACTGCGCGGCAGTTTGCTTTGCCCGAGCCAACTGGAAGTGTAAGATTCCTCTCCTTCGCTCCTCTCCCTTTTGCTAAGTAAACAGTGCAAATGGACTGTTGTATTTTTGAGCTCAGTCTGCAGCCACTGAAGTAAGCTGAGACTAAAAGGGGACCCGGGAAGAAGGAAAAAGAAACCGGGACCTTTGAAAGCGGTTTGAAAAAGTGGGATGGGTTGTCTGTGCCCAAGTGGGACCGTTTGAGGCAGCGATTCCCACATTTGGTCCTCCGGGTGCTTCGGACTTCAACTCCCCAGAATTCCTGGATGTTAGCCAAGCTGGTTGGGCCTTCTGGGAGTTGAAGTCCAAAGCACCCGGAGGACCAAAGCACGGGGATCACTGGTTCGAGGGTAGGAAGATAGTGTGCAAGGTATCCACTGGAAGGGAAATACTGTGGGCAGTTATATTCTGGTCTCCCAAGCATGTTTTCTTCAGCAACCCACGAAGGCACAGTTGGTGCTTTGAAGTGATGGATTCTACATCCATCATAGCTTGAAATATTGTTAATGGGGAAAAAACCCTCCTTGATTTTGGCATTTTATATACGGGAATCCATTTTACTATGCCATTATATGATCTGAGTATCATAGTATTTGGTATCCATAAGAGTTCCTGGAACCAAACCCCTGGCGGATACCAAGGGCCCCTGTCAAACTGTTGATTATCCTACTATGTTTGATTTAGAAACTAAAACTGCAATGCTTGTGTGACTGCAACTTCTTTTGACTTACAGCAACCCTAAGTGAACCTATCAAATAGGATTACCTAGTTCCTCAGATACGTATGGTCTAAGGATCTGAGGAGAAGGACTGAAGCCTACGAGCTCATGATGCCAACTTCTTTCAGTTAAGGTGTGCACAGATCTCTTTACACTTTAAGTGCTGCTGCTCCATCCTATGGAATCCTGGCAGCTGTAGTTTTACAAGGCCTTTTGCCTTCTCTGCCAAATAATGCCGATGCCTCACTAAACTGCAAATCCCGGATTCTGTAGGATGGCACCGTGGCAGTTAAAGTGGTGTCAAATGCAACTTTCTACAGTTTAGCTGCACCCTGAGAAATGTGCCACCCCTGATCCCGTCTATATTTTAGCCATCCAGATTAGTGACCACTGGAAGTAGACTTCAGTCTAAGGAAACCTCCTGCTGCCAACTCTCTTCTTTCAGGGCAACCTACAGGTGCTACAAGATCTCTCTACATACGGATGTTACAGGGCTACATGGCTATGCTTTTTAATATAAAATAATAATAATAACATAATAATAATAATAATAATATTGCATTCTGAATAAGAAGACTGAAGTCTATGAAAGTTCATGCTGTCAACTTTTTCTTTCAAGGCGTCTAAAGGTGCTACAAGATCTCTCCTACATATGATCTACAGACAAACATGGCACATCTTGAATTCTACCATTGTTGTCCTTTTCTTTAGCATTTGTCAGATTCTTTGAAGGTGAAATTCCAATCCCAAAAGTTTAAATCACAGACAGGAGAGATTTAACCACAATATGCGGTCTTTATGGCCATCCACCTTGTGGCCCCTAGGATAGGTTGCCATAACCCGGCTGCAACCGGGTTTCCTGTTTTGGGCGGCACCTGTGGGTCACGGCACGGGTGCAGCCAAAAAAGGAAAAGCCCGGTTGCAGCGGGGTTGCTGGGAACCCTCTGGGGCCTCGCTGCCCTCCTCCTCCTCCACGGCATGGCCCACACGGAGGAAAAGGAGCAGCGAGGCCTGGGGCCGGAGGAGTCTGCAGGGAGGGGCGGGGCAACTCTTTGGGCGCCGCCCGGCCGCGCACAACTTCACACGCCTACCATGCAGCACTAACCTAACACCTCACCGCCTTCCCCTGGTCTCCCACACGTGGGCCAGAAGGAGTTGAGGGCACGGTGATGGGCCGGCGGACTGCTTCCACTCGTTCTGGTTCTCAGCGGGGGCCGGACAAGGCGATGGCGCCCGGCCGATGGCCGGCGGCCTGCTGCCTCATTCCTGGTCCCCCGCGGGGGACAGGAACAAGGGAGGCCCCGGCGATGGCCGCCGGCTGCTCGCCATCTTCCTGGTCCCCTCGGGGGCCAGGATGCGGCGAGGCCCCCGCGATGGGCCGGCTCGCCATCTTCCTGGTCCCCGCGGGGGCCAGGAACGAGGCCGGCGGCCTGCTCGCTTCCTTCCTGGTCCCTGTGGGGGCCAAGAAAGAGGCAAGGCCTCGATCCTGCCTCCGATCGCAGCGAGGCCCGGGGCCCAGGCGGGGAGGGAAAGCCTTCTTAAGTGGAGGCTTTCCCTCGCCGCTTGGCTTCCGTTCTCCACCGCAATCGCGAGGGGAAATGTAGGACAAAATTTTCAAATGTAGGACACATGTTTGTGTGTCCTACATTTGAAAATTTTGTCCTACGTTTTTCCCAGTTTGGAGGTCCGGCACTATGGCAACCCTACCCTAGGAAGTAGTTTTGAATTGAATTTGGCCCTTGGCTTGAAAAAGCTTCCTCATCAATACTGCGCTCAGATTCTTCTGGGTTTCAGGCATTTCTCAGCTCTACCAGGTTTGAACCCAGGACCCTCAAGATGCAATCGGGGGCTTTTAAATTCACTGCAGAGCTTGGCTTGAACTTTTCATAGAGTTCACAAAAGGCTCGCCTGATCTAGGGAATTCTATCTGGGTTTCCCTTGCCTATTTAAAGAGTGACACACTCTCGAAGCTAAATTGAATGCAACCTTTTCCCTGTGCGACGGTTCTGGCAATGCTTTCCTCCAAAAAGATCAAAGTTCCAGGGGTGGCAGAGAGGGAATGGAAAGCTGAATAAACTGGCTGGAGGTGCAAGACTGTTTATGAGTAGAGGGAAAGAAGGCGAGGTGTTCCTCTAATTTATGACTCAGTGCCCAGGGCTTCCCAGGCATGTGTCCCTAAGCTCCCTGCAAGGATGATTCAGCCAAAAACTCACTTCCACAAGCCAAGTTCCCTGCATTTGAAGACGAAAGGCATCACGCTTAGTGATCAGACAAGTTCTGGCTTATTTTAGTTCCATTTTCCTGCCATCTTCCCACATCAATACAATAAACTAAAGGCCACATGAGTTGAAATCTTCTTCAAGCAATTAGTATTTGGATGTCGATTTGCTCTTAGGTTCCTTCAAGGCCATTTCAACTTGTGGTGACCCTATCTAAGGTGTGGGGTTTGGTTGTGCCTTTTAGCTTTTGTATATTTTTATGCGGTTTTATATGGTCTTCCAGGTGTTTTGGACTTCAGCTCCCAGAATCCCCTGCCAGCTTGGTCAAGAGTCGGGAATTCTGGGAGCTGAAGTCCGAAACCCCTGGAGGACCACAGTTTGAGAAGCACGGTTTTAGACAATTTAAAACGTTTAAATTAATAAAGAACATTTAAATTAATAAAGAAAGCGGAGTTTCAAAATCGCAATAGATTATGGTAACCGAAAATTCATACACTGGGCCCTTGGTATCCACTGAGATTTGGGTTGAGGACCTCCTATGGATATCAAAATCCATGGATGCTCATGTGCCATTAAATATAAATTGCATTGTAAAATAGAGCCCTTATGGAACATGATTTGCTTTTTCTTGCTGGGGTTTTTATGGCCACGTTTGTCGAGTGAGAGTTTGCCTTTCTCTGAGGTTAAGAGTATATGACTTGTATAAGATCTTCCAATAGGTTTCAATGGCTGAGCCAGGTTCCCTAGGGGTGTGTGTGTGTGTTGTATAAAGATACTGGTAGAATTCAAAGATATAGCCGTGTTAGTCCGTAGAATCAGTGCATAGAAAGATCTTGTAGCACCTTTGAGACTCACTGAAAGAAATTGGCCGCACAAGCTTTCATAGACTTCAGTCTACTTCCTCAGATGCATTTGGTGGAGTATAAAGATACTGTTATAGATGAGAGGGAGAGAACCAGCATGGCATAGTGGTTTGAGTGTTGGACTCTGTCTCTGGAGACCAGGTTTGATACCCAGCTCTGTAAAAGCTGATTCTCAGCTTTGTCGCTCTGGGTTAGAAGACCCAGAGTGCGGTCCTGGTGAGATACAAGGAGATAAAATCCTTTTACATCCCCCTGTGCCAGGGTCCCAGTCCAAAGTGTGCCAAAGAAGTAGCAGATTTGGGCGTTCAGACCTACTGGTAATCTCCCCTGCTCCCGTCCAAAATTTGGCAGTCCTCTTCCTCCCGCTGCCCTCTTTTTGCATTCCAGATTCTTACCCTGGAGACTAAACTAATGACTTGAGCAAAGACACACAAGGCCCGGGTCCTTCCAGCTGGGAAAAGAAAACTGGCCTGGAAAAAAAAATGAGGACGGCAGCAGCTGTTAACAACATCCAGCAGAACTTTGAAGACCTGAGAGAATAAACTCCTAGCATCTGTAAAGAGTTCAAGGTATTTTCTTGCACATTTCTCATCTTCAAATGGCAGTTTAGGCTTGTCTATCCTACCCAGCTGCGGCTTTGCACAGTGCTCCAAAACATCTGGTGAGATCCAGGTTCGGGAAAGCTGACCTAAGGTGATCTGGGCACATATTCTGGCTAGAATGAATGTACTGTAAGGAAGTTTAGCTAGCCAACTAGGGAGCCTCTTCATGAGAGTTAAGAATCTCAGCCTCTGGGTCCAAATCGGGACTTCTGGGTTTCTCTAAATAGTCACCCTTCCCCTGATACCATAATTTCAGGGGTTCCTTCAGCTGAAAGATTTCTGGTCTCAGTGGCTCCTCCTGATAAATGGTTTGCAAGGTTTTCAAAGCAATACTACTCTCCTCCTGAAAGAGGCCCATCCAGCCTCTTTTGAAAGACCTCCAAAGATGGATGGCTCACCACCCTCTGAGGAAGTCTATTTCACTATTGGACAGCTCTTACAGTAAATAAGTCATTCCTAATACGATTCTATGGTTCTATGAATCAATTAGTTCATCTTCTGGCTCTGGCCTATCAGGAAACAAACTCCCTCCATCGTCTACATGACATCCCTTCAGGTATACTGTCGGCCCTCCGTATCCATGGGTTCAACCATCCATGCTTTGAAAATATTTGTAAAATATTCCAAAAAGCAAACTTTGATTTTGCATTTTATGTAAGAGACACCATTTTACTTAGGATTTTACTTATTTAGTAAGATTTGAACATCCACGGATTTTGGTATCCATGGGGAGTCTTGGAACCAAACCGCAACAGACACCAAGGGCCCACTGTATAAATAAGACTGTTTTATCACTTCTCAACCTTCCTTTTCCCAAATTCAACATGCCCATTTCCCTAAGACATTCTTCATAGAGTTAGGTTTCCAGACCTTTTACTCTCTTGGGCTGCATCCGCACTGCAGAAATAATCCAGTTTGACGCCACTTAAACTACCACGACTCCATCCTATGGATTCTAGGGATTTGTAATTTGTTGTGGCACAAGCACTCTTGACAGCAAAGGCTAAATATCGCACACAACTACACATCCCAGGATTCCACAGCATTGAGCCATGGCACTTAAAGCAGTGTGAAACTGGATTATGCAAACAATGCAGATGCCGCCTCGGTTACTCACCTCTGAACATATTCAAAAACGAGGGGTAAGACTCAAGAAATCAGAATTGTAAAGTGAGATGGCAATGGGGGCTAAAGTTCTTGTTGGATGTCTTCTGGAAGGGAAAGAGGAAAAAAGTGGGGAGGATTTGAAATCCTCTCTGAAACAAAGCAGGGTTGTATGTTGTGAGTTTAGGATATTGTGGTTGTATGTTTAGGTTAGGATATCATGGACAGCCAAGAAAACAAATGGGTCCTTGAACAGATCAGGCCAGAGCTCTCTTTGGAAGCTAGGATGATCAAGTTGAGAGACTATGATACTTTGGGCACATCATGAGAAGGCATGGGACACTAGAAAAAACAATAATGCTAGGAAAGATAGAAGGTAGAAGAAAGAAAGGAAGACGACAGACCAGATGGATAGACTCAATCAGGAGGGTTATGGGCAAGAGCTGGCAGGATCTGCGCAAGGAAATGGAAGATAGGGATTCTTGGAGATGTCTCATCCACAGGGTCGACTTGAGTCGGAACCGACTCGAGGGCAGCTAAGAACAACAAATGTTTTGAGTTTGCATGGCTGTTTATGTCTCTTTGATAACCAAAAGAAAATGATCCAAATTGAAGTTGCCCTATGGGTTCCCCGGCGAAAGGAAAATTCACGTTCATGTTTTGCCTTCTGCTCCAGAGATGTATTTCCGATGAACGCTGAACTTAAGGATGCTGGACCATTTTGTCTCATGGCGGTACGGCTGCTCCCGTCTCTTGCGCACAGACACTGTGTGCATGTGTGCGTCTGGGTGGAACAAACACGAAGAGAGCAGCGCAAACGTTCAGCCTAGTTTTGAGCGATTTCTGCCAAAGTAAAGGCCAGGCGGGAAGGCGAAGAAATATTTCTGGTGAGAAGGAGGCCCCTGGAGCTGCAGAGGACAAAGGCGGAGATTCACAGACACATCAAAGGCCGGCTGAAGATTAGTGCGGATGGCTCGAATTCCACTGGAAACAAGAAACCCTTCTTGCAGCTGCCTCTGCTACTGGTTGGATGCAAGGAGCAGCAGCTGCCACACAATAGGAGTGGCTGGCCCTGCCGTTGCAGGCCGCCCCAGACCATGAAACCAAACGGTGGAGCATGAAAGCCTCCTGGGATAGTCTATAAAACAGCCTTTTCTGCCTCCTGTCTCTCTCATTAGACACAGCCAGACCCGGCCCCATTGGCAACGAAATGCTGCCGAAGGCCTGGGACAGAACAGGCCAAAATGCAGGACTCTTTCCTTCTGAAATATTAGCACAACAATCTCTCGCCAACACACCACCCCTCCATATTCCACCTGGTCCGGGTCCTGCAAACGTTTCGTGCAAAACCTAAAGCAGTTGCCTCTTTTGAAAGGGCATCTGTGAAACCGGACATGTGCCACTTGTTCATTTTTATTCATTGCATCTCTTATCCAGAATTCCAAAATCCAACATTTCCAAACTCCTTTTGCCATGCAGGTGTTTAGTTACTTTTATGGTTGAGCGTATGGCCACACTCAATGGTGACGCATGAGTATCACGTGGTCAAATAGCTGTGCGTTGTGGCACAGCGTTAGTAAATAGTTTAGTAAAAATTTCAGTTAGATTTGAGAAACAGGGAAAACACCCCCCAGAAGTAATTAGAGTGATAGTGGTAGTTACTCCAGAGCTACAACTATTACCAGTCACCTTAAGTATGTAGAGAGACCTTGTAGCACCTTTGAGACTAACTAAAGAAAGAAGTTGGCAGCATGAGCTTTCCTAGACTTAAGTCTACTTCCTCAGATGCTTTTTAGGAAGTAGACTGAAGTCTAGGAAAGCTCCTGCTGCCAACTTCTTTCTTTCAGTGAGTCTCAAAGGTGCTACAAGATCTCTCTACATACTGATTCTACAGACTAACACAGCTATATCTTCGAATTCAACAGTTATCTTAAAACAGCTTTCTTATTTTCATTTGCAGTCGCTCATTGCTGCCTCTGAAAGCATAGTTCTTCTCCTACGAACATATATAGTCGGGCCCTCCTTATCCATGGATTCAAGCATCCACACCTTGAAAATATTTTTAAAAGTATAAATTCCAAATAGCAGACCTTGGTTTTCCATTTCATATAAAGGACACCATTTTGCTATGCCATTATATTTAATGGGACTTGAGTATAAATGGATTTTGTTATCCATAGGGGATCTGGAACAAACCCCAGCGGACAACAAGGATGCACTGTACATCTATCTCTAAGATACACTGCATGCTAACTGTCAAGATATGTTAGATGATAACCAAGAGTAGGGTCTACTCAGTAATGGACCCCAAAAAGCCTTTTACATATTGCAAAAACTAGCAATATGTACTACGTCCACATTTACAATTGCCACGACTTTTGGCTTCTGGATACAAACCACTCCTGCTGTGCAGGAAACATTAATCACATCCTCAAGACAGTAAAACCAACAAGTTTATAAATGCATATTGGACAGTATTAAATGTAATGTTACAGCATGAGTCTCCCTTATCCAAAATGCTTGGGTCCAGAGGCGTTTTGGATTTTGGAATACCTGTATTTGCATCTTAAGCAAGATCTTGGAGCTGGGGCCCAAGTCTAAACACAACATTCATTTATGTTTCATACACACCTTGTGCAAAGCCTGGAGGGAATTTGAGATAATAGTTTAAGTAATTTTGTGCATGAAATGAAGTTTGTGTACACTGAACCATCAGAACGCAAAGGTGTCACTACATGAGCCAATGGAGATATTACAACATTCCAGTTTTGGTGTTGGAAGAATCGTTGTTACTTGTAGATACACACATTCTTTTAAACTGCGAGATGGAATTTAACTAATGGCCAATGTGTTTGGATCCTATGTGCTCTTACTGTTGCTAAAAAGACTTGTACGCAAGGTTGGAAAGACAAACATCCACACTGATTGTTCAACAGTCGGAAAAACCTCACTTCAGTAGCTATCTAAAAATGTGCATTTTATAGAAATCAACGTCATGAAAATGTGGGGTTTTTTTTTGGAAATATGGGGTGCATCTGCACTGTAGAAATAATGCAGTCTGATACTACTTTAAGTGCTGTAGCCCCATCCTATGGAATTCTGGGACGGCGAGTTTCACAAGATCTTTGGCAGTCAAAGAGGTGCCTCACAAAACTATAAATCCCAAGGTTCTGTAGGATAGAGCCATGATAGGTAAAGTGGTGTCAAACTGCATTAGTTCTACAGTGTGGATGCACCCATAGTTAACTTATATTAATGAGCTGCATTCATATCCTATGTACAGTCCTCCCTCCATTCTCGCAGTCTTCAAACTCACATCCTTTGCTTATGCGCGAGGGATGGGGAAAGAATGGGACATGTGTCCATAGCGCACACCCACACCTATATTGAAGCCAATGGGGCTTGAATATAAGTGAAACTCTGCTTATAGCAGAGGCAACTATACTCTTTTCTTTATAATCATGCTTTCATGGCATGAATACAAAGTAATAATATGTAAAGCAAAACTTTAATTTGAGGATGGTTAACATACGGCCCACTTGACTCTGGCTTAGTAATGGTTTGAGCATTGGATCAGAACACTGGGAGACCAGGGTTCAAATCCCAGCTCAGCCATGTAAACTAAGTAAACTGAAGCTGCTATGTAAACCCACTGGCTGTTTGGTTTTGAGCCGGTCACACTCTCTCAGCCTCAGATGATGGCAATGGCAAAGGCCCTCTGAAGAAACTTGCCAAGAAAACCCCACGATAGGTTCACTTTGGGGTCGCCATAAGTCGGAAACGACTCGAAGGCGCACAACAATAGCAAAGTATGTGACCTATTTGATTCTGTGCTGGACTGCAGCGCCCATCTATCTGCACTACTGTATCTAAGGGCTACTGGATGCTGGAGTCTCGAACCACACCTGGAGCACCACATGTTGACTATGAGACTCGCCATTTGGTCTAACGAAATTCGCTTTTCCCCACTAGATGGCTCTATTTGATCATGGTTGCCTTGAAAGCATCTTGAGATGCACAGAATGATATATGGTCCTTTCTTCCAGACCTTTATATGTATCCCTCCAGATGTGGTTGCACTGAAACTCTCCTCATTCATCATCATTGCCTATGGCTATGCTGGCAGGAGTTGCACTCCGGTTGCACGCTTGACACCCTTAGTTTAAACATGCGCCTCCTGATGCTCTCAGTCAGAAACCACCATCTTGTCCTCCTGAATGAGAAAAAGTAGCAGAAGAGGGTTACAAATCAAAAGACACCATCTGGACTCCCAGTAATACTATGAGAAGGATTGCATAATAAATACTTCCCTTGGAAGTATTCTTAAGTAAGCCCCATCGTTCTTCAGCCATCGGGTAAAACTTGGAAGCAGATACATCCGTAGTCACAAACAATGTAGCTTTTTGTGGTCTTTTTTGGGCTCTGTGGCCAAATTCTAGAAGAGTTTATTCCTGACGTTTCGCCAGCATCTGTGGCTGGCATCTTCAGAGAATGCTGGCATGGAAGTCGCACATTATATATATATACCCTACTCTCTTCCATGCCAGCATTCTCTGAAGATGCCAGCCACAGATGCTGGCGAAACGTCAGAAACAAACTCCAGAACATGGCCACATAACCAGAAAAACCCACAAAAAACTACAGTTGCCAGCCATAAAAGCCTTCGATGACATTAATGTGTTTATGTATGTTGTGTGCCTTCAGGTTTATGTATGTTGTGTGCCTTCAATGACTTGAAGGCACGCAACATACATAAAGACATTAAATGTGCTTGCCCACCTTGTGACAATCCTAAGGCCAATCGATCACAGGGTTTTCTTGCCAAGTCTCTTCAGAGAGGGTTTGCCATTGTCATCCTCTGAGGCTGAGAGACTGTGACTATGCATGCAATAAAAACCAGAAGGGTGATTTAAAGAGAAAAAGGAATAGTCATCTCCATCTTATTTCATGAAGCCTGGCATCCAGCCCTTGCTATGGAGACTTGGGAAAGTTACTTTTTCAGTTCCACACCCAAAACAGTTACACTAACTGGAGGATTCTGGGCCCTGTAGTCCAGAAATCTAGTCCAAGTGAGCAGCTGGTTGGGAAACAAAGGTGAGGCCAGAGAGAGTGGCTGCCAGCCAGAGCCGATAATCCTGACAGAGATGACACAGAGCATCTAACTTGGAAGGAAACAGCTTTCATTGCTCCACTTTTCCCACTTTCCACTCCAACAACGCTAAAGAAAGGACAGAGGCTGGATGGTCATCTGTCAGGGATACTCTGACTGTGAGTTCCTGCATGGCAGGAGGTTGGACTGGATGGCCCTTGGGGGTCTCTTCCAACTCTACGATTCTATGAAAATGACAAACCAAAGAACAGCTTCACTTTTGCAACGTTCTTTTTTGAATCCTCCAATACTAAAAGCAAGCCCATCTGGGCGAAAAGCAAACTGAAGCGAGTTAAGACAGTGACATTTCAGTGCAATAGAGGGGCCAGGGCTCATGGATGGCCTGTCGACACTGGCAACCCATCCATTTCAAAGGGCATTCTTAGCCAAGGAATACTCAGTCGGTCTTGGCAGCTCCTTCCTCTAAACAGAAGCCTCCAGCCCCTGGTATTTGTCGATGATCTCCCATCCAAGTACTAACCAAAGCTGACCTGCTTAGCTTCCAAGATCAGTCAGAATCTGAAACCTTTTACAGGTATCTTTGTTACTGCTGTGTGCCTTCAAGTTGTCTTTGACTTACGGCGACGTAATTTTCTTCCAAGTTGTTTTTGACTTACGAGGTTTTCTGGGGCCAAGAGCGCATGAGGTCAGCCAGGCTCAAAACGCACTGCGGAAATAACCCAGTTCGAGACTGCTTTAACTGCCCTGGCTCAGTGCTAGAGAATCCAGGGAATTGTAGTTTTGTGAGACATTTAGCCCTCGGGTGCCACCATAAACTATCATTCCCAGGCTTCCCTGTCACTGACCCAGGCCAGTTCAAGTGGTCTCAAACTGGATTATTTTTGTAGTGTGTTTTGGACCCTAGTGCACTTTTATGGTTCCATGCATTCCTTTCCATATTTCGACTTAGGCCTATCAGATTTACAGAGGATCTTTGTGAAAGTGAGAATTGGTAGAGCTGAGATACTGATATAGAACTGTGCCAGCATTCTCCTTGAAGGCGATGGCTATGGAAAATCAAGATGGCATCATGCCCGTTTTCCTTGTTCTTACACTCTGAAGATGAGAAATATTTGAACGTAGCTGCCAGACAACACTGTGGGGTCTAGCCTGGCGCTCTCTCTATCTTAACATGGCACCCTTCAGGCTGTTTGAGCCGCAGCCTCTATTAGCACTTGCCAACATGGCCAATGGTATGGACGATGGGGGTTGTAGTAAAGAATGCTGGAGTAAAGCGCATTCATGAAGGCTACTATATACCTTGACTACCAGGATCAGCGGCTCCCTGAGATCTTAGGCAGAAATGCATCCCTTTCGCTGCTTCTGAGTTGACGTTGGAGGCTGCCTGGATTATGCTCATTTCCCAGGGAAAGGGATATTCATTAATAGCCACCCTATTAATTCCTCATCCAGCTTATGGGTGCATACCTCAACTTTCTCCCACCAGACAAGACTCAAGGTGGCTCAAAGTAACATTAAAAGAGCGAGTAAGACATGCTCGTTTCCCAGCATCTTTACTCCAGGTTGCAGGTGATGCAGAAGGCCCTTTCGTGCTCAAAAGACCCCACAAGGACTATTTACTGTTAGATCAAACACTGCCACCACAGCGGCAGGATTTTGGGAGTTGTGCTCCAAGAAAATAACTTCCAAGAACACAAAAACCCAGCATGCCTTCACTCAGATTTAAAAAGGTGACTACGTGACATCGTCCCATTGCTAACTGGTTTGGAATTTGGATCCGCTTGCCTTTCCAAAAAGCCGCAGAAACGTCACCAGAACGGAAATAAAACGCCCATCAAAGCACACAGAGACATTTTGAAAGCAGTCCCTGTATTATAAGAACAACTTGATTGAAGCATTCTTGATGGCAGGAGTGGGTAGGGAAATGTTAATAACTGGCTTAGTAACGGTTAATAGTTGTGCCTATATAGGAAACATTGATAGATTTGGCAACAGCAGAAGAGAAAGGTCAGTCCAGATTTTTACAACAGGAATGGAGGAAAAGCCACAAAGAGCAAGGGAATGGGAGCAAAAGCAATGTGTGTGAGCCCTACTTCCCGTACAAAATGAAATCGTTTGGTAATAAGATACGATCCAGTTGGGGATACTGTGTTGCTGCGCATAAATGCACACACAGCCAGCCCTGCCCCAAGCCTACCTTCTTGATGAGACTTTTTGGTGATGGCCGCAATACTCCAAAAGGGCACTCATTCCTCCACATAACACACAATGTACTACTACTGTAGGGCCTTTCAACGGTACATCTCTATACTGCCCCAGAGTATAGTGAACTCAGCACTCTCTAAGTGGTTTACAATCTCTAAGCCAACTGCCCCCAACAAGATGGGTACCTTATTTTACCTACAAAAGGATGGAAGGCTGAGTCAACCTTTGAGCCCTGCCTGGGATCGAAGCCATACCCCTGTGGCTGCAGTATAGGCATTTAATCTCTACAGAACCAAGTAGACATTGTCAGCCAAGCTTGGAAACATTGTTTTGGATTGCAAATCCCAACCCTCGCCCCTAGCTGGCACGGGGATTCTGGGAAACCAAAGGGAAAAACAACACATTTTCAGACTGGTTCCAGCTGGGACTTCAAGAACTGTCCGGCTGCACCACATTTGCACATATCAAGACAATAAATTAGTGGTACAGTGGTACCCCGGGATACGAAATACCCAGGTTACGAAATTTCCGGGATACGAAAAAATCCCATAGGAAATAATTGTTCCGGGTTACGAATGTTTTTTCGGGTTACGAAAAAAAATTTGATGCTTTTTTCGGCTTTTTCGCACGGAATCGCGGCTTTTCCCCATTAGCGCCTATGGCATTTCGGCTTACGAAGGCTTTTCGGGTTACGAAAGCGGCCGCGGAACGAATTAATTTCGTAACCCGAGGCACCACTGTATAGTCCACTCTAAGCCCTTACCTTCTGGCTCATGGATGCTCACAATTCCCGTCTACAGTAGGAGCAGCAGTTGACACCCATCTGAAGTCTTCTAGTTCCCACCAACCAGATCCAGTCCTGATTTTTTCTTCCAGGGGAAACATGCCAATCCTATGTTCCCTAATCTAGAACAGCCCTGCAAATATACAGCTAGTAAATCAGGGAGTTCTAGCAGAGGCTACTCTGTTGTGCAAGCTTTCCGTTGGCACGGTGCTTTTAAAGAACAAGTCAGCTTTCATAAATGTGATTCTATGGGAGTACCACTCCTTCACTTCATTCAATACAGGGCATGGATGCGCAAGGACAATTCAGTCTACTCCATTTCAGTGTGGATCAACTCTATCTGCCCCTCCATAGTGAATCTATCAACAGCATTTTAACCATGTGTTTGGATACGGAACTTGGAAGTTATTTTCTGGACCACCGTCCCCCAAATTCCAACCATGGTCGGGGGATTCACTGCTGCAGTACAAAAACCCTTCTTAAACCTTTTGAAATGCAGAGAAACCCACATTCAAAAGTAGAGAAAAACAAGATGGAGCAGCACAACTGCAAAAGGTACAGGATGGTCAGCTATGGATCTGTTTGCCCATAAATAAAACGGACCAGGACTTTATATAACTAAGAGCCAGCTGCAGGGAATCAAAAGAACTCCTTTCGCTCACCTTGGGCTTGGTTTGTTGCACCAGAGACAGACTAAGGGCTTCCCTGCACCTGCCACCTTGGCAGGAGTGGGTAGGGAAATGTTAATAACTGGCTTAGTAATGGTTAATAGTTGTGCCTATATAGGAAACAAAGTTTTTGAGGTGGCATTTAGAACAAGACCAAAGTCATACTAAATGGGTACTGTTTTCTGCATTTCACCTGGCAGGCCACAGCTTTCAGAAAGGCAATGGCTTTGGGAATGGATTGTTCTTTGGAAAGCAAGGTTGTGAATTCCACATCAAAACAAGTGTAACAATCAAAAAGGTGGCAGGTGCAGGGATATGACCTTTACAGTTGCTTTTTTAGGGTTTGGAGTTCCTAAGCACTGATGGCTGTTTGACCATTTTTTAAAAAATAACTTTTATTTAAAAGCCATACACTTCTAGGCCCCGTGGCCCAGATCTGTAAATGAAACAAAACCACCCAAACGGAAAACATATTTACATTACACATTTCTGAGCTTTGTTTGAGTTGCACATTACAGGCTTTGCTTTCGGAGTTCTGGGTTCAGGTTCAACCTCTGCTACTGATTCTGTGACGGTGGAATAGCTACGTGCTCTTGGAAAACACAGCAGTGCATCTAACCCTGTTCCTCTCTTGGCTGAACTGATGAAGAAAAAGTAAAAAGGATAGGGCGAGAGGAGCAGCGTCTCTGCATGGTGGGAGATCTGCAAGAGTTGTACCTTGTGTTACCGGTTTGCGAGAATAACACTAACACAGGCCAATGTGTATTCAGTGTGTCATGCTGTAATATGCAAGTGGTCAAGAGATCTAGAGCGATGTGTAGTTATTACATCTGACTTCCAGGTGTACCCTGTGTTACCGGTTTGGCGAGAATAACACTAACACAGGCCAATGTGTATTCAGTGTGTCATGCTATAATATGCAGTAGTCAAGAGATCGAGAGCGATGTGTAGTTATTACATCTGACTCCAGGTGTACCCTGTTACCGTTTGCGAGAATAACACTAACACAGGCCAATGTGTATTTCATGTGTCATGCTATAAATGCAAGTAGTCAAGAGATCTAGAGCGATGTGTAGTTATTACATCTGACTTCCAGGTGTACCCTGTGTTACCGGTTGCGAGAATAACACTAACACAGGCCAATGTGTATTTCAGTGTGTCATGCTATATTGCAAGTGGTCAAGAGATCTAGCGATGTGTAGTTATTACATCTGACTCCAGGTGTACCTGTGTTACGGTTGCGAGAAAAACACTAACAGAGGCAATATGTATTTCAATGTGTCATGCTATAATATGCAAGTAGTCAAGAGATCTAGAGCGATGTGTAGTTATTACTCTGACTTCCAGGTGTACCCTGTTACCGTTTGGAGAATAACCTAACACAGGCCAATGTGTATTTCAGTGTTGTCATGCTAAATATGCAAGTGGTCAAGAGATCTAGAGCGATGTGTAGTTATTACATCTGACTTCCAGTGTACCCTGTGTTATCGGTTTGCGAGAATATCACTAACAGAGGCCAATATGTATTTCAATGTGTCATGCTATAATATGCAAGTAGTCAAGAGATCTAGAGCGATGTGTAGTTATTACATCTGACTCCAGGTGACCCTGTTACCGGTTGTGAGAATAACACTAACACAGGCCAATGTGTATTTCAGTGTGTCATGCTATAATATGCAAGTAGTCAAGAGATCTAGAGCGATGTGTAGTTAACATCTGACTTCCAGGTGTACCCTGTGTTACCGGTTTGCGAGAATAACACTAACACAGGCCAATGTGTATTTCAGTGTGTCATGCTATAATATGCAAGTGGTCAAGAGATCTAGAGCGATGTAGTTATTACATCTGACTTCCAGGTGTACCCTGTGTATCGGTTTTGCGAGAATAACACTAACAGAGGCCAATGGTATTCATGTGTCATGCTATAATAGCAATAGTCCAAGAGATCTAGAGCGATGTGTAGTTATTACATCTGACTTCCAGGTGTACCCTGTACCGGTTTGTGAGAAAACACTAACACAGGCCAATGTGTATTTCAGTGTGTCATGCTATAATTGCAAGTAGTCAAGAGATCTAGAGCGTGTGTAGTTTACATCTGACTTCCAGGTTGTAACCCTGTGTTTAACGGTGTTTGCGAGAATAACACTAACACAGGCCAATATGTATTTCAGTGTGTCATGCTATAATATGCAAGTGGTCAAGAGATCTAGAGCTACAGTATATGTAGTTATTACTTCTGACTTCTAGGTCACTGCCAGACTACATAAAGTGACCTATGCGTTAAGGCTCACCGCATTTGGGATGCGACTATTGCACAGCAGAACACTTGACAGCCATCTTGTGTCCAGAAGACCGCCACTCCTGTGACAGCAAATACCTGCAGTTCCTAATGACACCTCCCACTCCTCTGGTGGATTTGGACTCTTGAAAACGTAGATAGCAGTGACAGTGAAATACTATTACTAAAGGTTCCCAGACCACAATCCAGCAATGATAAACTGCTTTCCTCCTCTCCTTCGTATTGGCGAACTGTTCTGCAACGTCGTGCGAACACTGAAGGGGAAGAAGGGGTGTCTTTTTTGCATAGGCAAGGCTCAAGGGATCCTCTCCTGGCTTCAAGAAATCATCCACTAGCAAGGCTCCAAGTCTCCATGCCTCAGTCATCTCTGCAACAGAATTGATACGCAAACTACTGCAGTCAGAGAGTTCAGGTTTTCATTTCCCGGTATTCCTGATTTATTTCCAAACTTTTCTGAACAGTAACACAGGGGGAAAGAAACGGCAAGTTAAACACATGAACAGAAGTAACACACTGAAAGAACGCAGTCCATGAAATTTACTTTGAAGTCTAAAACTGACATCCAGAGACAATGTATGGTTTTCTTTAAAATATTATTAAATATACTCTATCGTGATATTGCAACATCTTCTCCAATGTGCATTAACTGATTCATCCTGACCCCAACCCTAAATCATCTTCTGCTACTAAAGCTAAACCTTTGTCAGATGTCAGACACATTGCACATTTTTTAAAATGTAAGATACTGCGTTGACCTGTTTAGCTTCGTAGACGTTAAGGTAAAGGATCCAATTGCCTATTACCTGGAATCCAAAGAATCATGAGATATGCTATCATTTGTGAGAGTATTTTGTTTAACTTTTTAGTACTGTATAGCTAAAGAAAAGCCAAGAATTCCACTGAATTAAACAAATATTTAAACTCCAGCTATTTCCAATGCCTACTTTGGACAATTCAAGACTAACTTGTGCAACTCTTCCACAATCCCAAAAGCTGGCAATTGTGGGACACAAGACAGAATTGTAGCACACACTAGTGGAAAAAAAAAACCAAGCAGACAGTGATAAGCCTGGAGATTTTGAGGATGGCAACTGAATGTTAATGAAGGAAATACATAACTTGATAGGATTGGACTTCAGCTTCCATCGATCCTAGCAAAAGCAGTCAGTAGTGAGGGATGCTTGAAGTTGCAGTCCAACAACTCCAAGAGATATATGAGCTGCCATTTCCACATAAAGTATAACTATTAAATGGAAAGATGATTGTTAAGGGGAGGGAGGTTGTTTTGGCACATGGTAATAGTCATCGCTCAATATCTCCACAATGGATTTTCTCAGTTTAGACTTTTCAGTGCTGTTTCCTCCTACCTAGTCACTTCCTATTTTGAACTGCATGTTCCTTGGGGACAGGGGCTCCTCTGTACTGCTCGTGTAATTCTGAAAAGAGGTGTGTATTCAGATGATGGAGTATTGATATGGTCTCAAGGATACTTCAACAGAAGAAGTATTTATCCTAAGGTCATCTGCTGCCCTGGTGGTAAGAAGGACCTTTCAAGTCCTGGCTCACAGCTTTCTTTAGTGCTTCCTATCAGCAAACAGCAAAGGGGAATAAAATATCACTTCATCTGAAAGAGCGCAAGGAAGTGTGCAAGGAAAATATTAGCGGAGGCAAAGATGTGCAAAATTCCAAGCAAAAAGATGGGTGCTTATTTGCAAGACAAATACAAGCCACATCTTCTAATTTTTCCCTAAGTCAGAGAAAGGAATTACAGAACATATGTTTTACATGATGCTCTGGTTGTAATGCTTTTAAACTTTGTCTATTCAGGGGAAGTTGCTATAATTTAAATACAACTCTCGCTGTGGAGATCCAAGAATGGAGCTTGGGTTGGAACAGTGCCGAGCACTTTTGCCTCTTGCCAAGGCAAGGCTTTAAGCGCTGGACCTGTTTACCTTGCATGAACGTCAAAGGTAGTCAACATTACCATTGGTACAGAGTGGTGGCTGGTCTCTGGCATATAGACACTCCTTTGCTCTTTTTGCAGTTTCAACAAATGCAAGTGATGTTTTACTCCTGCACATTATGTGCATCTGTTTCTTGCCTTTTCACTAACATGCTTGAATTCCTGTTGATCTGTTTGCATCCTTTTCAGACTAATGGATCCGTACCACCAGCTGCTGGAGTTTATAAAATTCCTTGTTGTAAGGCACCTGCTCTCTGCAATACATTCCAGATTGCCTTGACTGAGCAAGAAAAGGAGATGGGCACACAAGGTATTGTTAGTAAGACTGGCTTTTAAAACTCTATCTAGATTTAATTGCTTGAGCAGAGAATACTGTTCTTGAAAGGATTTCGTTCTCAGAAACACAACTGGGGAGACTGAAACTGGAAATAAGAGGGGTGTGCTCCAAACTTGAGAGGGTTAAAATTATTTTGAATCAGATTTGAACGATGTTGCTTTTTATACAGTTAAACTTAAATCTGAATATAAAATGTGTTAATACCACAAAATTTCTTCACATACTTGAGATTTATACATATATTTATGTATATATTTTATATATAATGGTGGACTTGAGGCTGGGGGCATCTCAGATACTTCAGTCTAATTCCTGGCTTTATGAGAGGCAATCCTTTACACCACTGAAAGCACTGCGCTTACTCTAGCAATCTTGTATTGTTTAAAATGCTCTTAAATACACAAGCCACAGAAACTCTATCTAAATAAAAACCCAAATACTCTAGCCAGCAACCACCAATTATCATTATTGATGTGAGACCTATTTTGTCTTTAGCATTAGCTACTTTGCGTCTGGAAACAGGGAGAGGCTCATGTAAAACCCACTCCGTCTAGCTCACCCTATTTGTCCTTGGTCTTTTCCATACCTGAACCTTTTTGGTGGCAAAGGCCTGTTACAGACTGCCCAAATAAAGCTGCTTCGGGTCTCTTTGGAGGTATGCTGTTTAAATGATGCATGCACCCTAAGAGTCCAGAAGCTGCACTCCAGTGCTTAGGAATGGAGTGTGGCTTTGGCGCGACCTCCGGACTCTTAGGACACATGCATCATTTAAACAGCATACCTCCAGAGACCTGAAGCAGCTTTATTTTGGCAGTCTGTAACAGGCCATAGTTTAGGAGCGAGACTCAGGATGCTTTGGGCCCGTACACAGGCCAAAATAAAGCTGCTTCGGGTCACCTTGGAGGTATGCTGTTTAAATGACACATGCATCTTAAGAGGCCAGAAGCAGCGCCAAAGCTGCACTCTGGTCCTTAGGACTGGAGCATGGCTTTGGTGTGGCTTCTGGCCTCTTCGGATGCATGCATCACTTAAACATACCTCCAAAGTGACCCAACGCAGCTTTATTTTGGCCTGTCTGTACAGGCCCTTAGTGTCCATAGCAAAACGCCCCAAGCTGTAACACGCTCCCAGCTATAAAATACAGAAGAAGAAAGCAGCTCCAGAAAATATGACTTCCTAGATAGCAAAGGTGCTCTACTTAGGTATACATTTGTGCTTTCCAGTTGGCTGGAATAACTGTTATGAACCACAGCTTCGGTAAATGATCCCCATTTGGAGGAAGGATGAACCGACACCTCTTGCTTCTGTGTTTGTATATTGTGGTAGAGGACCCATTTGGCCTTAAAACTCCAGCTCTACAATATATATTTAGGAACAGAAATCTTACGCAAAGGTAATTCTAACCATGCTTAAGCAACCAGGTGGGCTCTTTCCCATCATACTCAAGCATCAGCAAAACCATCAAGCTAGCAGCATCGTTTTGTTTTCCAATAAGCAACTCACGACAGGCAAATTTAATGAATGCTGCAATTGTCATTATTGTGCAGTACCTTATGCTCTAGAGAATCTGATCTGGCAGCGGAAACCTTAAGAGGCTGACAACTTTTTAGCCTCAAGGTGGACCCAGGTGTTTTACTAAAGAAAATCACATCATAATTATAGGCCTGACACTGTTTCTCTGATATTAAGCCATTATCCTAGAATATATTTTAGATTTACATTTGTGAAAAAGTTCCACGTTTTGGGACTGCTCAAACTCTTAAAGGGGCCTTAAAAAGAAATACCTTATGGCTTTGTTGACTTAAGGCAGCTGTAATGTGGCTTTGGTGATTTAACACAAGGGTTAAAATGTCCCACCTTGCAATTGTACCTTAAATCTTGGGAATAAGACTGAGAAATATTAAAAGACCCAATGCAAGACCGTCGAGATTCATGGCTGAAAAAGGACCCAAATCTAGTAAAGCACAACAGAATCTCAGTACAATGTGAAAGACCAATGAACCATATGAGAATTTGGTGATCTTGCAAGATTTTGAGTTGCCTGTTGGGAGAAGACTGACCCCCAACATTGTCTGTACCTTAAAACACATTCTAAACCAGTAGTGCTGGATTTAGCTACCAGCAGTTGCTACCATTGATTGTCATGCCAAGTTAATGGGAATTTCAAGCAGGCCTACATCTGAAGGGCCATGTCCTTTACCCCTGATCTAGATACTGCTGGCTGTGTGTTGGTAAAGTTCACATTTGGCCCTATTATGTTGTGGATTATAACTCCCATCACCCTTGAATAGTTTTAATCAAAACATCTGCAAGGCCAAATGTTTCCCAAGCCTGCTTAACACCCCCAAGGTCTTTTTAATCACAAAGCAGCCTTTGGGATTCTGTAGTAGTACTGCTTCTAGTTCAAGACAGCATTTTCAATAGATACTACAGCAAGTCGCTGAGCTTCATGGCAGCCAACCAAGAAAATCCAGACTGGGCTATCCATAAGGGCCCTGATCAATTCTTGACTTCCAGAACCTCGAGGACACACTGATGTTTATCATCCACTGCATGTGTTATCTCCCTTCCCTTCTTCTCTCCACTCCACACATCTCAAACTCTTATAAGTTTCATAATTTCAGACTTACTGTGTTGCAATATTACAGGAGTACATACCTATGAGACTGCAATCTTCTCACCTATGAGAAGATGCTTACCAGGGAAGGTGGGTAGGGCAGCCTACTTTGCGATTTGGTGCTAGACTGTCTCAATATCCAGTTTGAAACAGAAAAGTACGACAGTACTGCTGAGATGCATTAAGACAACAGCAAGATGAATTCCCTTGTGGACAAGGTACACGACATGTAACCACTAGCGTGAATTGTACTGGACCTAAGAGATTATTAAACTTTCTTCTCACTGGATTGAATTTTTAAAGCATCAGAGGTTACGGAAACTAACAGGGATAATCCACACGCAAACCATACTCTGACAGTTACATCCAATCTTACTCTCAACTAAAGAAGTCAGTGGGACCTAATGATGACCACTAAAATCTCAACTCACTTCAAAAGAACTTTAGTTGGGATTGTAATTGCATTTAGCACTATTTATGGGAAAGTACAGCAGTGGCTTCAACAATTAGTCCAGCTCCACACATAAATCTGAAATGCTTACCTTGCTGTTCAAAACCTGCACTCACCAATGGTTGTGTGAGCCCTTGAACAATGCTTTATGCCATACTAGAGCGGCAGAGTATTTCGCTGTCAATTCCAGGTACATGACCATGTAGGATCCGGGATGTTCGGCTTCAAGAGTGGCTACCCTCCAGCCCTCCTCATGGTTCACCAGAACTGCTCCCACAGGCCTACTGCCAATGATCCAATGCAAGTGAATGGGCCACAGAGAACCCGTTTAAGCCCAGTCTTAATCCAGTTGCCAGACCAAGGACCAGAGGAGCTTAAGAGCTGAATTCATCATGGCACAAGACAATGCAAGAAGGCATTACTTAATACAAGAGAACCACCATGCACTTTTTTTTTAATAAAATTTTATTTGTCAAAAGAAAAAAAAGGCAATAGCCAATTGAAAACCTACTTATGACTCCAATATCTTTTCGTCTTTAAATTTAGATAAACGACTTATTGTTTTAACGTTTTTAAACAACCCCCCCTTTTCCCCTTTAACATTTACCATCTACTCGTGCTGAATCCTTCCAAGGAGAATGCTCCAGCGTACCTCTCCAGGTCCTTGCTTTGCTCCTTTTACCAAAAAATGAAACTCCATCGTGCATCTTAAGGGTTCCAATCGTCAAAAATAGGAAAAGAAAAATATCTTTGGAATAGCCAATTGAGCTGAATAAAAATCCACACGAGTGCGGTTTGGTTGGGGCAGGAATCCACTCCTATGTTCCTGGTAATCTGATCCCGCTCCATGAATCCTGGTAATTGATCCTCCCTATCCTATCCACATTATGATTTGAATCCAATGATCCAGCTCCAAGGATTGGGATCCAGTGAGCCCTCTCCAATCCAAACCTTTATAACCAGCAAAACCAAAAAAGAGGAGGCAAAAAGTTAGATACCGTAATGGAAAATAGGATTCTGGGGAATGATCAGTTATGTCTGCCACTGAGTAATAAAAGATGTGCATCGATAACTATCAGTTCCCCAAGACAAGCTTTTTGAATTGCAAAGCGCAAATTTTTTTTTAGCAATGTTAATCATCTGGAGGAAACATTCTAATATTTACACAGGGGAAATTCATAATGCCAGTATATCAATTCCTATATGGCGCGGGTTTTGTGGTTGCAAAAACATTTTATATAAGTTGCAAAAACTTGCTGCTAAAGCTATCCGCCTATTGCATGTCTAAACTAAAAGCTCATTGTACTTAAGTCTGGAAGGTAACAAAGTTAACTGAAGTATCAGCAAGTCAACTCTGACATATCCTGAAGGGGAAGAGGGTGGACTTAAGAACTGATCCCAAAGGGCATCCCCCCACCCCCTCCTTAAAATTGCTCTCATTCTGTTACTTTTAAGAAGGTGAAACAGCAATGCTATATCAGTCACACAGAGGACATGCAGATTTTAGCAGTATTGAGATTATACTCATAGGTGTAGAACACCCTGCATTTTACAAGTGTATTAACAGGTAATATCTGTGATCTACTGATACACTGCAGTCACTCAGCATACCCCAATCCCCAGGACTGGATGTCGCATGGGTACATCTAGCCACAACTGCTATCATGGTGATTAAAAGACTAAAGCTAAACAGAAACATGCCTGGAACATGAGTGTGTATTCAGCTAGTCTCTCACAGTATAAGGTCAATACTGCCAATTTAATCTGTGACAATAGCACTTGGAGTCATACCATTGCCTCCATTATTGATCTGATCCTCCTCAATCCTCCTTTTGACAATCCTAAAATGATTGAAATGTGCTCCACAATCCTTTAATCCAAAGCATTCTTAATCCATCTCTTCAGATATGTCTACAGAAAGACACACGAAAAGGCAAGATAAAACATAAGCTCCCCCAGAAAAGACAAGTTAAACCCCCAAACATTCCCAGCATCCCCCAATTGTAGAAACCATGGACTGAACAAGGACATTTTACACAGCAATATCACAGTTGGAAGAGAGTGCTGGCAGCAAACTAACTAGTGACAACCCTGCCTGGGACATGTTAAAATACAATTTATGAAAGACGTGAGGGGAATGTTGATGTTAAAGAGTAAATGTTCACTAGGTATATCATACAAGAATGCAATTCAAACACTTTAGCCAATTTTGAATAAAACAGCTTGAATTATTGGTTTTAAAAAAAGAAAAGACTGCACTGAGTAAAGGAAAACTGCATACAACATGGTGGGGTTCTACAAAAAGGAGCACCGTTAAAGATTAGTTTATGTGCGAGAGCGTGATCTGCTGTGGCGGGGAGAGTAGCGTGGAGATCCTCTGCTTCTTCTCGGGGAATAACTGCGACTTCTGCTGTTGCTTCGGCTACGGCTTCTGCTACGACTACGGCTGCGAGAACGAGATCTTCCATAACTTGGACTTCTCGGGCCATCAACTTTAACACGGATGTAGGCAGTTTCTCCCTATCAAATAGACACAACTTTCGATTGAAAGGTCTACGTTTTTGAACTGTCTTCGCAGGCATGCTGACAAGACTGAAGATCTTTTTTTTTATAAGAACCAAGAGGGGTCTACAAAACATCTTAGTATATAATATATTAAACATGGGATGACCCGGCTAGCTGTCTATAGTTATCAATGCTGCAAACAAAGAGACTGCACCTCCTTACCTTCCATCCTACTGTATCCAATTGCAACCCTGTGCATCCAATTCTGGTCAAAACATTAAGTGGAAAACCTACCTCGTGAGATCTAAACTTAGTGTTATCCAGTTTTCGCACTGCGTAGGTCATATCTTCTTTCCGTACAAACTCCACGACACCAGTTCCATCTCGGAAAACATCAGCATAACATACATCACCTGCTTCACGCATGTGATCCTTTAAATCCTGCCAGCTTCCACTGGGAGGCAGTCCTGAACAAGAGACAGGTTGAAAGTTATTTACAGCCGTATTCTATCAAAGTGGGATGGACACCTTTCAGATTTTACATAGTGTGTTGTGCATGCTTAAAAATATGTTTGCAAGCATTTATGTACATGCTGCCTGTGGAAAATTTAGGATTTTTGGCTGGAGAGAAACATGAGAATGTATCACAGCCCCACCAAGCCCCTGCAAACATGCTTACAGCTTCTTCCAAAAAGACCAAACAACTTCTGTTAAAAGGAAAAAGCCACGGTTTGCAAGACACCAAGCTCAGTGCAATTCACAAGATCCAAACACCAGCCCATAGCAGCATGCGTGCGTATGCTTCAGACCACTTACATGGAGAGACGCGTCCCATCAACAGTTCCATACTCCTGTTGCGTGGACCAAATAATAAGTTTCCACACTGAGATTGCTTTGTTCCAAGCACGTCGGCAACTTACCTGATACTATCACTCTGTATTCTGAGCGTCTAGATGGGGGCCCATATCTGCCCCTTGGAGCTCCACCACCTCCACCTCCACCGCCACCCCTGCCTGTGCCCCGGCCACTTCGAGGAAACTCCACTCGCAGACGGTATCCATCGTAATCATATCCATCCCGTCCGTACACAGCGTCCTCAGCGTCCCTGGGAGAAGAGAGATGGAGAACCGCGCTAAAGCCAGATCCAAAGCTCCAATGTGTTAGCTGTATCACAGCTCCTGCAAGAAAGATGTCCTGCTTTTGATTCCAGGCCTACAGAGGTAGGACCAACAGGATTTGGTGTCAATGGCACTGGAACCGCACACCCATGAAGGCTCCTCTATAGTGAAACAAGGGAAAGACAGACACTCCAAGATGTTTCTATGCTGTAAGTACTAGTATGCAATCTGTATTTTGACAGATGCAAAAAAAAAGGGAGGGGGGAAGAAAAGCAAAGAAATGTTAGCAAATGTATATCACATGTTTATATTTTGCTGTTTGTACGAGTACGTTTGCTCTCAATGAGGCAGGGTAGATAGTACAAAAAGCACAATATAAACTGTTATCATATTAGATTATAAGCTACGGGTGCAAAGTACATTGGAATCCACCTGCATACAGCAAGGTGCAGTTTGCTGGTTTACAATACTGAAATAAGTCTTATATGAGGTGTTTTAAAAATGGTATCTTTGGCCTGATACAGACAGGCCAAAATAAAGCTGCTTCGGGTCACTTTGGAGGCATGCTGTTTAAATGATATATGCGTCCTAAGAGTCCAGAAGCCACACCAAAGCCATGCTCCAGTCCTAAGGACTGGAGTGCAGCTTTGGTGCAGCTTCCAGACTCTTAGGATGCATGCATCATTGAAGCATCATACCTCCAAAGTGACCTGAAGCAGCTTTATTTTGGCCTGTCTGTATAGGGCCTTAGCTTGGGAACCTGAAGTGCACATTCCAGAACTTGTCCATAATGTGTGCCCATCTCCTCTCACTAGAGCTTTTTGCTATCACTGTGAGCAAACCAATTGCGTTTAACCGTTTCATGTGGTATGTTGGAATACCTGTCATTCTGGCTTCCCTGTAGAAGAGAGTCAGCATCATGTATGCCTTAGGAACCAGAAGTGGGATTTATGGGGGCCTGCCTCACACTCTGTAGTGTTCCAGACTCTTCTTTAGATTTCCATACACCAAAAAAGGGTATAGCCAGCCCTTTGCTTCTAGATAAGCAATAAAGACACGACGGATTTAATAGGCTGTAATCTCACAGAGCCCTAAGTAATGCACAACTAACAAACTCCAGACATTTTAAGATGTTTGAAAGATCGAACTTTAATTTTCTCTGGAAGCACAACAATAGTTGTTTGTGGAGAAAAGAACAAGAGGGTGTCCAGAAGCGTAGCAGAAGAGGCCTCCAACTCCTGAAGCAGCGTCGAGAGCGGAAACTTCCATGAACCTTTTCTCAGTCAACATCCCTCAAACAGTGGAGCAACCCTGCTCTCTTTCGAAACACACACAGAGGGAGGCAGAGCTGGTTAAAATAGAAAGGTTTGGGTTTTTAGTGTTCCAAGATAGTCATGGTATAGGCTTTTAAGGGGTTTTTTAGCGAAGTTAAAAATCTGTGTGGTATCCTTTGCTTAGAGTTAACAAGGGCTTTCTAGCCAACAAAACGAAGGCAGTAAAGCAGTGGCTCCCAAACTGTAGCCCTCCAGATGTTTTGGACTTTGGTTCCCAGAATTCCTGGCCAAGCTGAGGCTTCTGGGAGCTGAAGCCCACAATCTTTTAAAGGGTACAGTTTGGGGACAACTGCTCTAAAGGCATGGGCCGCGAGCCAAAGGCGAACTAGCTTTGTAATACCTGCTTTTCAATGAACAGTTACAAACCGATTTCAATTTCTGAAGCCACTCCAGGGCAATAAGCCAGGATTGAGTACTTACGTTAACACTGTTCCCACGCTTGTATTTAAAACCAAAGCAAACGTCCACAAATCTGAAGTGGATATCAATAGCTCGAGCACATTTGTTTTTGCACCAGTCTTAAATCCTATTAACCAATTACCTTTTAATCACGCTTGACATTCAAGGGCCTTAGGGCAAAGGGACAGTGTGGACAGAGGAGAGAGGCAAGGGTGCATCTCCGCTGTAGAAACAATGCAGTTTGACACCACTTTAACAGTGGATTGGTCGTTTTGTGAGGTGCCAGCACTCTTTGGTCAGAGGAGGCTAAAGACTTTGTGGAGCTCCACAGGATGGAGCTAAAGTTCTTGAAAGCGGTGTCTAACTGCGTTATTTCCAGCGTCAATGCATCCTAAGACTGTCTGTACATCCATGCCAGATGCTGCTAACTACAGCTCCCATCAGCCCCAATGGAGAAGACTGGCACACAGCTCTATATGGACCCTTCTGTATCTCAAGGGCTCTTGTAGCACCCCTGAGACAAAGTGAAAGAAAGACGTTGGCGGCGTGAGCTTTCCTAGACTTGAGCCTACAAAGACAGAGCTACATAAGCTGGCGGTGTGTGAGAAAGTCAAAGCCTTGTGGGTATGGATATGAAGCGGCAAGTTTGGCTTTAATCGTTGGGAAGGCAAAGGCAGGAGGATGGATGTAGCCTAAAGCCAAAGAGAGGACACAACCGCATGAAAGAGTATTGGAATACAGTGTGGAATCTGCTCCTTGCATCTGAGGAAGTAGTAGGCTCAGGCCTAGGGAAGCTCATGCCACTACCATCACTCTTTTAGTCAGTCTCAATGGTACGACAATTATCCCTTGGCAACTCTATGGTCAACTTGAACCAAAAGTTGCACCGGAGGACCTGGAGATTCCTAGAGAGACCACTTTGCTAGGCATTTGTAGCTCCTCCAGTACAGTTCTATGGTCAATGCATGGCTGCAGAGTTGCCCTGGAGGACCTAGAGATTCCTAGAGAGGACACTCTACTAGGCCTTTGTAGCTCCTCCAGCGCAACTCTATGGCCAGTGTCTGTTGGGCATTGACCATAGAGCTGCTCTGGGGGACCTAGAGATTCCTAGAGAGGACACTCCACTAGGCCTTTACAGCTCCTCCAATGCAACTCTATGGCCAGTGTTTGGCGGATGTTGACCATAGAGTTGCCCTGGAGGGCCTAGAGATTCCTAGAGAGGACACTCCACTAGGCCTTTGTAGCTGCTCCAATGCAGTTCTATGGCCATTGTCTGTTGGGCGTTGACCACAGAGTTGCCCTGGAGGACCTAGAGATTCCTAGAGAGGTCTTCTCTCAGGGACCTCTGTGTTGTGGAGCCAGGTCCCTGAGGTGAAAGTTCGGCTGGTCGGCCCTGGAGACAGCCTTGGAAGAGACCCCAAGAAGTGCCCTGATCCAGTCCAGTCCCATTCTGCCATGCAGGAACTCTCAGTCGAAGCATCCCTGACAGATGGCCGCCCAGCCTCTGCTTAAAGACCTCCAAGGGAGGAGACTCCACCACTCTCCATTGAGGGGTGAAGGGATGCGCCCTCAACGAGCTCCAACTCCCAGAGTCCCGCAGCCTTCGAGGCAGGAACGGGTTCCGAAGCAGGCCTCCTTCTCCTCCTCTCCTCGCTCACCTGGGGTCCTCGAACTCGACGAAGGCGAAGGGCGGCCCCCCTCGTCGGTTCTTGAGGTCGATGTCCCTGATGGCGCCGTACTTGTAGAAGACGTCCTCGATGTCCTTGGTGCGGATGTCCGGAGGCAGGTTCCCGACGTAGATGCGGCAGTCGTTGTTCCCGGCCGGGCCGCGGATCACGCCGCCGCCAGACATGGCCAGGTCAGCAATGGCTGCGGTTGGCGGGGGTCGGCTCCAAGCGGGGAAATAAAGAACAGCGGGAGGAAGGGAGGGAAGGAAGGAGGGAGGAAAGGGAAGAGGAACCTCGGAAGAAGGAAGGAAAGGAAGCAGGAGAGAGAAAGGGGTTACAATGGTCAAAGGAGGGCCTGGAAAGCGGCGGCGAGGAGAGGCTTCCTTCAGAGAGGACACAAAATGGCGCCCGACCTGCCCCGCGGAAGGATACTCTCGCGCCCTCAGCGACGTCACGTACCGAAAGCGCGCCCCTCCTGACGTAATTTCTTCCTTCTTTTTCCTCCGCCTACTCCAAGGCGCATGCGCGGATGCTGAGGACGAAAAGTAGTCCCTTCTTTCCCCCAACGTTTTTTCTCTTTTTAAGGGAAGTAGACCCAAGTCTAGGAGAAGCTCGTGCCGGTACCTTCTTTCAGTTCGTCTCAAAGGTGCTACAAGGCGACTCTACACACACACTGACAGGGAAACGGTATGCGCATGCGCATAAGATGTCCTCCAGAGCCTTAGGAGAGAGCAGCGCGCGCATGCGCAGACGAGTCCTCATGAGCCGGGGAGATTTCCGTTGTTCAGCTTCACATACATGACAGGGGAACAGTATGCGCATGCGCAGATGAGTCCCCGCCTGAACCTTGATACTGTACAGGGAAACAGAGTGCGCATGTGCAAGCGACTCCTCGTGAGCCTTGAGGCAGAGAAACACCGCGCGCATGCACAGACGTCTTTTTATGAGCCTTGGCAGTGATTTATGTTATTCAGCTTCCCATACAGGGGAACAGCGTGCGCATGCGTACAGGAGTCCTCCTGGGTGATTTCCGTTATTCAGCTTCCAGGGCCAGGGAACCGTTAAGTCCCTCAGAAGAAGATCCGGCCAAACAGCCAGAGATAAAGAAGCAGTCCCTCCTTTCCGCCCCACAATGCAACGCGCGCCAATGTCGCTTGACTCGCTTGGCGCCAAAGAAAAGTGTTTCCACAATGCACTGCGAAAGGGGCTTTTTTTTGTTTTTTAGAGTTATGGCGGTTTTCCAAAGGGCTTTTTTCATGAGGCAAAGTCTCCTCAGAAGTGGTTTTGACCAGCTCCTTCCCCTGAAACAGAGCCCCTGTCGGTCTCCCATCCAAAGGCTGGCCAGGGCTAGCCCTGCTTAGCTTCCAAGATCAGACAGGATTTGGTGCCCTCAGGACATTTGAGGCATGCACTGTGCCTCAGGTTAAATTAAAAACAAACAATTACCCTTATGACCGAGTGAAAAATAAACAAATACATCACACAGTTAATAAGCAGACAATCCTATACAAATCATTGCAAGTGTTTTGTGCCGTCGAGTTATTTCTAGTTTAGGGCAGCCCTAGTCGCCAGAGTGGTGTCGTGACTCTAGGGACCAGGGTTCGAATCCCGGTTCAGTCATGCAAACCTATCGGGTGGACCTGGGGCCAGTCATAGTCTCACACACAGTCACACTTTCTCAACCTCAGAGAATGGCAGTGGCAAACCCCCTCTGAAGAAACTGGCCAAGAAAACCCCATGATAGGTTTGCCTTAGGGTCACTCACACGAGTCGCACCATAAGCCAGAAACGATTTACACAACAGTAACAACAAGGCAACCCTATCACTGTTCTTGGCAAGATTTGTTCAGAGGTGGTCTGCCTTTGCCTTTCTCTTAAGCTAAGAGATTTAGGTCCAAAACACACTGCAGAAATAATCTAGTTTGAGACTGCTTTAACTGCTCTGGATCAATGCTAGGGAATCCTAGAAACTAGTTTTGTGAGACGTTTCGCCTTCTCTGTCAGAGATCACTGGTGCCACAATAAAATACAGTTCCCTAGCATTGAACCAGGAGAATTAAAGCAGTCTCAAACTGGGTTATTTCTGCAGTGGGATTTAGACCTTAGTGGTTTTCCATGGGTGAGCGAGGATTCGAACCTTGCTCTTCAGAGTGTCTGAAGGGCTTCTAATAGTGAGCTAAGATATTTTTATTCCGGTGGCCTTTTGGCAACTATCCCTTTGTCTTTTAATAGATAGGCATTCCATTTTTTATTGTTCTACTCTTAAATCATTATAATCCCGTTTATTAATATGATAATACTTTAACTGAGTTCAATGTTGTTAATTCTTTTTTTATTTGTGCATTTTTAGTTAATCTTCCGGTGAAACGCCTCGCGTTCCAGTCTTGGAAGAAAAGTGGGATGTCAGGTAAATAAGGAACGAAGGTAATTCCCTAAAAGCCTCACATTTTTCCTCCTGTTTGCCGCCTTTTAAACAGTTGCATAACAAAGAAAGGCTTTGCTGTGCTAAATTATCCAGCTAAACAGGGATCATAAAACCAACCTGATGATATCATGGACCACA